>NW_026731584.1:210000-335000 GCF_028476545.2 Physella acuta
TGGTTCCCTAACATTTCCTTAATTTGGTACAATACAATTCATATGTATCTTGTCCTCGGCATATGAAACTAAAGTGTGGTTCCCTAACATTACCCTAATTTGGTACAGTACAATTCATATGTATCTTGACATCGGCATATGAAATAAAAGTGTGGTTCCCTAACATTACCCTAATTTGGTACAGTACAATTCATATGTATCTTGACATCGGCATATGAAACAAAAGTGTGGTTCCCTAACATTACCCTAATTTGGTACAGTACAATTCATATGTATCTTGACATCGGTATATGAAACTAAAGTGTGGTTCCCTAACATTTCCTTAATTTGGTACAATACAATTCATATGTATCTTGACATCGGCATATAAAAAAAAAGTGTGGTTCCCTAACATTACCCTAATTTGGTACAGTACAATTCATATGTATCTTGACCTCGGCATATGAAACTAAAGTGTGGTTCCCTAACATTACCCTAATTTGGTACAGTACAATTCATATGTATCTTGTCCTCGGCATATGAAACTAAAGTGTGGTTCCCTAACATTACCCTAATTTGGTACAGTACAATTCATATGTATCTTGTCCTCGGCATATGAAACAAAAGTGTGGTTCCCTAACATTACCCTAATGTGGAACCCACCAGACCTGTGTAGACCCTTTTTGAACACGTAAAACCCTACCAACTTGGACCAGGATTCAACTGTCGGGTTAGCAGTCTACGATGAATGCATCGTATAATGACTGATTTACTTGTTTAATTATTATTAGCCTCAATTATTATTACGACCTCAATCTCAGGATCCGAACTCATGACTTTCGGGTTAGCCAGCGAGAAGTCTACCGCTAGACCACGCCGCTAGATTGACTCAACTGACATGGATACATACTTGTGGTACAAAACGCGTCCATCCAACCGGCCTTACAGGATAAGCAAAAACCGTTTTGCATTTCACACGTCGAGTTGCAATTTACTGCGCAGGCTGTGGATAGAAATCTACCTTTAACAACGTGGAGAGAAATCTACCTTTAACAACTTGGAGAGAAATCTACCTTTAACAACTTGGAGAGAAATCTACATGTTAGTGCGTATTTGGCGACTAGATGTGATTCAGTGTAGCTGAAGGTATGTGTTTATGCGTGTGTAGCTGTGAGTTTTGTGTGAGTGTGCGTGTTTCTGTGTATGTGTGTGCGTGTGTGTGCATGTGTGTGTGCAAGTAAAGTTCTCTTTCCAAACCTGACGGTTTATGGGGCAAGTGAAGTAGAGTTTACCTGTTTCTGTGATCTCGGCATATGAAGGGATAGTTGGGTCAGCACTATGCCTAGCCGCCTTTACACTCCCTAACGTTAGTTGGGTACCCATCAAAACTGGGTGGACTCAGGGGCGGTCTACTGACTTTAACCCGGATTTGAACTCGAGACGTACGTGTAGCAGTCTAACTCTCTATGTGTGTTTACGTGCATATGTGTGTGTATGAATAAATGTATATGTGCATCTATAAGTCTATAAGTAAATGTATTTGCTAATGGGTTTGCACTTTAGTTTTACTCCATATTGAGCGATAATTCCACATCATAATTTAGGTTTACCGATTCATAAAATTCAGGGGAGTTAATTAAACTATGTACTGTGAGCAGGGGGAAAACTGCTACTGGTACTTGCGTTCCTTACCACGTTCACAGTAAAGCGAGTAAAAGCCTGGCTTACACCTATCGTTGCATTGTCTAGTGTCCCGAGCACAGCCAGTTGCGCAGTTCTCGGGGCAGGCTGCAATGACACGTTGACATACAAGAGAAATTGTTTTTTCCGAAATAAAAAAAATGTTAAATATTTTTTAAACGATTTTTTAAAAATATTTTTTTTAAATAATTAAAAAAATAATTTCGATAATAATTTTTTTTTAAACATTTTTTTAAACAACGTAGTTTTTTTTCGTAATATGTTGGTTGATATTTGCAAATGCCATTCTGCAATGTAATACAACGCTTTTTTTTTAAAAGAATTAAGTCATCAAGTAAAATTAAAATTATCTTTTTTTTTTCGTTACTTGAGTTGTAAGGTTTCAGTTAAAACGATGTATACATAATACACTCAAGGAAGAAAACGATTGCAATACCAGTACAATTTGATATAATAATGATATGTGTTTATAATTTATTCATTAAAAATACATTAATCGGATTCTTTGAGACCATTCGGTCGATGAGGCAGATTAACCAATGTTCACCTGTTTCTATAATCTCGACATATGAAGTGTGGTCAGCATAATGCCGGCGTCCCCTACTTTTCCTACCATGAGTTTGATAGCTTTGGGAGCTTTATGGACATTATACCAACACTAGTTTATTACTGAACAAGTTAAAACTGACTTTACCTTCTCAACACGTTAAAACTGACGTTACCTTTCTCAACACGTTAAAACTGACTTTATCATTCTCAACACGTTAAAACTGACCTTTCTGAACACGTTAAAACTGACCTTTCTGAACACGTTAAAACTGACTTTACCTTTCTCAACACGTTAAAACTGACTTTACCTTTCTCAACACGTTAAAACTGACTTTACCTTTCTCAACACGTTAAAACTGACTTAACCTTTCTCAACACGTTAAAACTGACTTTACCTTTCTCAACACGTTAAAACTGACTTAACCTTTCTCAACACGTTAAAATTGACTTTACCTTTCTCAACACGTTAAAACTGACTTTACCTTTCTGAACAAGTTAAAACTGACTTTATCTTTCTCAACACGTTAAAACTGACTTTACCTTTCTGAACAAGTTAAAATTGGCACTACCTTTCTGAACACGTTAAAACTGACCTTTCTGAACACGTTAAAACTGACCTTTCTGAACACGTTAAAACTGACCTCTCTTAACACGTTAAAACTGACCTCTCTTAACACGTTAAAACTGACCTTACCTGTGACCGAGACTCACCTAAGTCGCACCCGGCGCCCCACACCCCGTCCTTGCATTCTGTGCATAGGCCGTTGGTTTTATGACACGTCAGGGTACAGTTGGGTGAACAGACTAGAAGACATTTGAAAACAACACGTGAGTTAAGACAAGTGGCCAAGAAACCTGGTAGCGAAAGGTAGAACTAGAAATTACATTCTGTGACGGCCCTATGTGTATCGGATTCCGACGGGAAAAGATAATGACAAAAACAGAAGTAGAAGGGTTATAAACTAATTTAACGTTTTGAATCAGCTGGGCTGGTAAACCGGCTTCAACATTAGGCATATATGTCCGAAAAGCCGGTTTTCCGACCCGGTGATCTAGCGTCATATTCCTAGCGGCCGGTATACCGTTTAATTAAATATAATTAGCGGAAGACTGACTAAAACTGCGCATGTGTTTTAGTGCGGGATTATGATTCTAAAAATAGATTTTAGGAAAAGTGAAAGTGTTTACATTTCGTAGCAATGCCGCCGAAACAAAAAACTGAGCCACAGCCAAATGAGCCATCGACTTCAGCACATAAAGTTGGTGCAAAAGATGAAGCAAAAGACCGAAATATCAACAAAAGAAGTAGAATGACTGCATCTCAGGCAATACAACCACTTATTGATTCTGACGAAGAAGATAATATTCCTGGTCTGTATTGTGATGATAGTGACGTTGAATTTGAGACTGAAAACAGTGGCATTGAAATTGACAGTGGCAATGAAACTGTTCAAGTACGTTCTGATGCACTTGGTGCTGTAAAACTTCAGTATCCTTGGCGTGTTGATAATAATTCTTTTTCGGCTAGATTCAGCATTCAAACCAGTTGAAAATGTTGATGTAAAAAACATTCCAGACTCTATATCAGCTTACTCCAAGTTAGTTGATTTTTCGTTTTATATACATTGTTCTGTTCATACATTGTAAAACAATAAAGCATCTAAGAATCTTGCAGCATTGTTGTTTGATCATGAGCCTGGATACCAAATTTGGTTTGCTTATCTCAAACGGTTCAAAAGTTATAGACAAAGTTAGAAGCAGATAAGTGAAAATTTGGCCCTGGGAGCTCAGGAAATGGGAGAAATTAGGCCAGGGCTCAAAGGGTTTAAAAAAATAGCACTAATTGTATCTGTAGGACCACCAACGATTTATAAAAGAACATACTAATTTTTTTTTAATGAATAGTGTCACGAAATTTACCACTAATCTCTAATATCACTATGTGCTTGTTTTATTTGAAGATAACAGAAGCATATTTTTCGAAACAACATCGACATTTTAATGAAACCATGCAGTATTAATATTTATTGCAATGTATAACATCTTAACTCCAGATAATGGAAACAATTATATGCAAGCAAGATCCCACTTAGTGGATATAGAGAACTATTGTTTTTACAAAAGCAACTAAAACGAAAATAGTTAACATACTTTAAGTCTATGTGTGTCTAATGGCATAACTAGAGGGCATATTCCCTCTCGATACTGCACAAGGCGGCAGGAATGGGAGCACGCGAAGAATTGGTTTCTTATTGGAACTCGATTATACTCTCATTTAAATTTTACTTGATTCCTCGAGCTAATAGTTTATTCAAATCTTTTACTTAGTTCACAGTGTCTGTTTATTTATGGGTTTGTGGGAAGTCATATAACTCGATTTTATTATGATTATGATTATTATTATTATTATTATTATCATCATTATTATTGTTATTATTATTATTGTTATTATTATTATTATTATTACTATTATGATTATTAGTATTATTACTTTTATTATTGCGTGTATTATAATGAAATGCTGTTGTTACCTCCACTACAATTGGCTAAGTAATATCCGGGACTGCAATCGCAGTTGCCGGTCATTCGTTCACACCTATTGTCCTTCCCGATGCAATTTTTGCTACATTCTGAAATATGTAGAAACATGTGTAGAAATGGAAACACCCTTTACAAAAAAATAAGCCTTTATAGACACTGAAAATAAAACTAATTTTTTAAAAAATCTATAATAAAAAAAACGTTTAAACTATTTTTTTTTAAAAATATTACCTATAATAATAAATTTAAAGAAAAAAGAGAGTAAGAAATGTTGGTCGTTTCGTTATATATATATATATATATATATATATATATATATATATATATATATATATATATATATATATATATATATATATATATATATATACATATATATATACATATATATACATATATACATATATATACATATATACATATATATATATATATATATATATATATATATATATACATATATACATATATATATATATATATATATATATATATATATATATATATATATATATACGTGTGTGTGTATGTGTATGAGTTATCGTGCGTGTACGTGTGCATGCCCATGTGTTTCCGTATGTGTATGTATAGACTCTTCTACTAGACATAGCTCGACAGCTTAAAGCACAGATACCTTATGATAGACAGCTTAAAGAATAGATACCTCTATGACAGAAAGCGCCATACCACCCAACGTCACAATCTTGCGTGCATTTGCCGTCAACCTTATGGCATTGATTGTAGCAATTTGGATGGCACGCTGGAGTGAAGAAATACGAAACTTAGTTGTTCAATCATAAACAATTAAAATACACCAATCACCGATCAAAACACACATGCATCCCATTAAATTGAAATCATTATGCGGCACAAATCATACATATTATACCAAATACTTAATTTCATATACATTTATACTAACGAATGACAATGTATGTTTAATTTGTACTATCTTCATAAAATTAACATCATGAATCACAATCTTCACAGTACAAAAGCTATCAACATTATGTGGTCTTCACGGGAAGGAGAATGGTTTTATTTTGGTATACCAAATTATGGAAACAATGCATCTTCTTAATAAATATTCGCGTATAATCGGATTATAGAAATATAAATACTTTCTCATATACAGAGTATTGAGGAAGTATTGTAATCGGGCTTAATAATTAATAGATATTTTGACAGTTTTATCGTTATATACTTCCTTACTTTATCGTATACGGAATGTAATGCATTGTAATCGCGCAAAAACCTAAATCAAAATTTTAAAAATGTGGATGTTTTGTAACCTTCAGGAACCTGAAAAACTTTGTTTTTCATTCATGTCCTTTTGGGCGAGTGTATATAAACACGAAAACAACAATACCGTTTCAATTAGGTTGCCGAAATGGTATTTATAAGTATTTTATCAAATGTGTAGTTTTCTTTCAACTTCTAATCGTTCTGGTAACCGGAAAATATTACGTACCTTTGTGACTGACAAAACCGCACGTTTTCGAGAAATGAAAGTTTAGAATATGCTTTTGGAGAAAATGATATAAAAATCAACTTATGAATGGCTTTGGGAAACCGGCAATCAAGTGCCACACTGCCCAAAACTTGATAGAAATTTTTATTTAATAATATTGAAAAGAATCAAAAGCAATATAGCTCTAAGATTATCGTGTTCAAAAAATATAAGGATCTAGTACTCATAAAGGCGATTTCTTCCAAGAAATTTAAATGGTACTTAACATACCGTGGTGAAACCTACACATCGACGCTTAGGCGCACATATAAATAGAAAAATTACATATCTGAGGTTATTGGACAGACTGAATAATGTGTAAAACTAACTTTCTTGAGATCTAGTGATTTTTGCACGATTAAACTGCTTCCCGCATACCACGAATATGAGAAAGATGTTAACACCGTCGCCAAACAGACCTTTGCAGGGATTAAGGCGATAAAAGATCAACCCAGATATAACTTTTACTAGTTAACAACAAAAACACGTTCCAAAACATCAATTTCATTTTTCATCTTGTTAGCTTTAATCACATTTCACATGAATTTTAAACTAGAAATAACCCTCCACTTTTTTACTAAATGCTTTAAAAATTAAAAAAAAAACGTTACGACGATGAATATTAAAAAAAAACGATGCCATTTACAAACCTGTAGTACACTTGAGATCATAGAACCCATCCTTGCAGGTACCACACGCTCCGTTTCTTTTATCACATATGTTACTGTTACAATGGGGGGAGCAGTCTAACAACAATAAGTAGATACAAATTGTTAGTTAACACAACGGATTCATTTCTATAGAAATGGACAAAAGTTTAGATCTCTTGTGAAATGTTTAGTGTGGTAAGAAATCTTCCGTGGCAGGGGAGATGAGGTACGATAGTATAGAACTCTACACGTTTCGTTGGACATAGAACTCTACACTTTTCGTTGGATATAGAACTCTACACTTTTCGTTGGATATAGAACTCTACACTTTTTGTTGGACATAGAACTCTACACTTTTCGTTGGACATAGAACTCTACACTTTTCGTTGGACATAGAACTCTACACTTTTCGTTGGATATAGAACTCTACACTTTTCGTTGGACATAGAACTCTACACTTTTAGTTGGACATAGAACTTTACAGTTTTGGTTGGACATAAAACTCTACACTTTTCGTTGGACATAGAACTCTACACTTTTCGTTGGACATAGAACTCTACACTTTTCGTTGGACATAGAACTCTACACTTTTCGTTGGATATAGAACTCTACACTTTTCGTTGGACATAGAACTCTACACTTTTAGTTGGACATAGAACTTTACAGTTTTGGTTGGACATAAAACTCTACACTTTTCGTTGGACATAGAACTCTACACTTTTCGTTGGATATAGAACTCTACACTTTTCGTTGGACATAGAACTCTACACTTTTCGTTGGACATAAAACTCTACACTTTTCGTTGGACATAGAACTCTACACTTTTCGTTGGATATAGAACTCTACACTTTTCGTTGGATATAGAACTCTACACTTTTCGTTGGATATAGAACTCTACACTTTTCGTTGGACATAGAACTCTACACTTTTCGTTGGACATAAAACTCTACACTTTTCGTTGGACATAGAACTCTACACTTTTCGTTGGATATAGAACTCTACACTTTTCGTTGGATATAGAACTCTGCACTTTTCGTTGGACATAGAACTCTACACTTTTCGTTGGATATAGAACTCTACACTTTTCGTTGGACATAGAACTCTACACTTTTCGTTGGACATAAAACTCTACATTTTTAGTTGGACATAGAACTCTACACTTTTCGTTGGACATAGAACTTTACAGTTTTGGTTGGACATAAAACTCTACACTTTTCGTTAGACATAGAACTCTACACTTTTCGTTGGACATGTTATGTAGACGGTGACAAATTTAAGACAGTAGTTTTTATACAGAGGAGAATTATTAATAATTTAGCTAGAAAGAAAAAGTACCAAATTTGAAATGTATGGTCCAGGGGACAGATGAAGCAGAGTTCATCTGTTTCAGTAACTTTTTTGAAGGGATAATGTGATTAGCATTATGCCCAGCCGAGACTACGTACCTGTAGAATGCTGGACTGCTAACCCTAAACTTTCGAGTTTTACTTTGGGTTAAAGTCAGTGGAATATCCCTGACTCCACCCAGCTCTGATGGGTGGCTAAGTCACGTTAGGGAAAGTAAAGGCGGCTGGGTATTGTGCTAACCACTATATCCCTTCCTATTCCGAGGTCAAGAAACATATGAACTCTACTTCATCTGCTTAATTATACAACACTATATATTGTATTCAATATTGTTTTTTTTTACTAATAGAATAAAAATATAGAGTTGAAAGTAAATATTGAGATTGTCCGCACAAACCGAAGATGATAAAGGAAGCAAAATAAAATAGAGGCATCTCAAACGAAAACTTCAAACTAGCGCGCTTTGAAAATGTATTAGAAGGTAGCACAGGGAATTATGTTTTTTAGTGTTCGACTTGATGTTTATTTTAGGTTGACTGTTTAAAAAAAATTTAAATTGAGAATACAAGTACTAGCATAATGTGCATAATAAATAGTAAACGTAACATTTTCAATGGTCACTCAATGATCTGCCTTTTTGTAGTGTTCGATTTGATGTTTATTTTAGGTGAACTGTTTAAAGAATTTTAAATTGAGAATACAAGTACTGTCTAAAATAATGTGTATAACAAATAGTAAACGTAACATTTTCAATGGTCACTCAATGCTCTGCCTTAAACATTGAAAGTTTCACGCGGAAGAAGTCGTAGTGAGTTCCAGGGGCGTAGCGAGGGGGGGGGGGGGGGGGGGCGGGGGGTGCGGACCGCACCGGGTGACACCATTTAGGGGGGTGACACCAAGGCAAAAAATAGCAAAATATATAGAGAAAAACTCGAGGGGGGGGGGGGTGCAAATCGAAAGTTTGAGGGGGGGTGCAAATCGAAAATTTGAAAGTTTTGTCCCTGGGAAGGGTCTCTATGCCTCTGGGGGGGGTGACACCATTAAGTGCCGCACCGGGTGACACCCGACCTCGCTACGCCACTGGTGAGTTCACTCTAGAGCGATTGTTCAAAAAGTTGTTTTTTTCCACAATGCTTACAAGAATATGGAATATTTTTGTTGAAATAGTTTTGGTACCATTGCGATGTTGTTAGTGCATGACTTCTGATAACACTTTACACATGACATTACAACATATAACACTGACCATGCGAACAGTCGTTGCCATAATATTTTTCCTCGCACCTGTCACATAGACCCGTATCTTTTACACACATGTTACTTTCACAGTGAACCGGGCATACTGAAAAGGTTCAAAAATTCTTTAGATAAAATGTACCGAGGCATTTTTTTCACAGTTAGCCAGGCATACTAAAAAGGTTCAAAAAGTCTTTAGATAAAATATACCGAGGCATTTTTTTTCACAATTAGCCGGGCATACTAAAAAGGTTCAAAAAGTCTTTAGATAAAATATACCGAGGCATCTTATTTTCAAAGTTAGCCGGGCATGCTAAAAAGGTTCAAAACGTCTTTAGATAAAATGTACCGAGGCATTTTTTTCACAGTTAGCCGGGCATACTGAAAAGGTTCAAAAATTCTTTAGATAAAATGTACCGAGGCATTTTTTTCACAGTTAGCCGGGCATACTAAAAAGGTTCAAAAAGTCCTTAGACAAAATTTACCGTGGCATTTTATTTTCATTTTTATGCATATGAAATAAAATATGCACGACATTGGCAAATAACTGCACATAAAGTAACTTAGTCTGGACGGACTTTATTTTTAATCTGATATTGATTTCTGGGTATGTTGAATGGTAACATAATTTCTAGTAGAACGCTGTTCTTAATTAAGGACGTAACATATTAATCTATTCATGTTAATCTATTCATGTTAATCTATTCATGTTAATCACAAAACTTATCGAACTGACCTGATTGGCAGTCGGAGCCATGGAAACCTATCTCACACCTGTCGCACAAACCTGTGCTTTTTTTACACACCCTATTTTCACAGTTAGACGGGCATACTAGAAAAGTTGGAAAATTATCAGATTGTAAAATATATCAGGGCATCTTTTTTTTCACAGTTAGGCGGGCATACTAGAAAGGTTGGAAAATTATCATATTATAAAACTTATCAGGGCATCTTATTTTCACCGCTAACATATGTTAAACATTATTTAGACCATATAATATACAGGGGAATTTTATTTTCATTGTTATGCATATGAAATAAAATATGCATGAAATCGACAAATATATGCACATAAAGTCATTTACAGACTTTAGAATTTTAATCTGATATCGATTTAAAAGTTTGTTGAATGCTACCATACTTTCTAGTAGAACGTTTTTATGAATTGTTAACATATCAATTTATGTGAAATTACAAAACTTCTTAAACTGACCTGATTCGCATTCAGTTCCATAGTAACCTGGCTCGCAAATATCACATAGACCTGTATCTTTCTCGCATATCGTATTTTTACAGTGTCGCGGGCAGTCTTCGTAAATTAAAAGAACAAACGAAATAACTGTATTCATTACATGTACCAGGATTTTTACAAATGGATCAGCATCAAGTCTTATAGCTTGGTGAAGACCAAGTTTCAATGTGATGAAAATTACTCATTAAGCAAATGGCCACATTGTTTTCTGTTAAACTAATATATGTATGTAGTCAACACAAAAGGTAGTCTAGATATGTTTTTGTAACTCAAATTTACCCTGAAAGTTAATTAGGTGCCTAAACAATGTATAGTCATTTACTGTTGATACTGTATTCGTTGCAAAGGCAAATACAGACATGCTACAGTGGTTCTAAACAGATATTTACGACAGACCCTCAAAATAAGATGGCCAGACAAAATATCAAATAAAGACCTGTGGCAAAACAAACAAACAACAGTTAATAGATAGGACATCAAAGCCCGTAAATTTGGATGGATTGGACTTACCCTGAGAAAGGGAGAAGGAAATATAATAAAGAAAGCCCTTTGCTCCCCAGGAGAGGTGTGATTGTAGCCCTTTGCTCCCCAGGAGAGGTGTGATTGTAGCCCTTTGCTCCCCAGGAGAGGTGTGATTGTAGCCCTTTGCTCCCCAGGAGAGGTGTGATTGTAGCCCTTTGCTCCCCAGGAGAGGTGTGATTGTAGCCCTTTGCTCCCCAGGAGAGGTGTGATTGTAGCCCTTTGCTCCCCAGGAGAGGTGTGATTGTAGCCCATTGCTCCCCAGGAGAGGTGTGATTGTAGCCCTTTGCTCCCCAGGAGAGGTGTGATTGTAGCCCTTTGCTCCCAAGGAGAGGTGTGATTGTAGCCCTTTGCTCCACATTAGCCACACAGGATTAAGTCACTGTTCGTGCTTTTGATGCGGTTATTAATTAATGCCAGGGAATATCACACATCACAGCACATTCGGAACTTACTTGATTCGCACCGTGCACCATAGTAACTTGCTTCACACTTGGCGCATAGACCCGTCGAGCGAATGCATGTCTGACCTTCGCAATGAGCCGGGCATACTAGATAAATTCATTTTTTTTTAAATTAATAAATGCAATTTCAAACTAAAACATATATGGACATACAGAAAAGTTTCCAAAAAACGCCTTTCAGGTTAGATGTAGAATAACTGTGAATCCGATGTACAATTCTAGCTAGGGTAAACTGTAACATAGTTTCCAATTAAACTAAAAGAAGTTTGCTTTAAAAAAGCATAAGAGTCTACAAAAGCTCTTCGTACGCTAGCCAAAAAAAAAAAATAAATAAAACCAAGCGTATCATTCTCACAATAATCTCAAACCTTTTCTAACGGCACAAGTATTGTTCTTTATCGTGTATTTATTAATTTATGTTGTATATTATATTACACAAACTAAACAACACATATAGAACTAACCATGTTGGCATTCGTTTCCATAGTAACCTTTTTCACAAGTATCACAATAACCCGTTTGTCTGTTGCAACGCTTTCCTAAACAGTGCTCCGCGCATGCTGAATACAGTTTTTAAAGGAAGTCTCAAAGACAAAAGTATGGAGGAATGTCAAATTAATAGAACGCTAAAGTTTTCAAATGTCATTGTAATTAATGAATACTTTGGTGGTCACGGAGGTTGATATCTATACGGGTTCTGAGCATATATATATATATATATATATATATATATATATATATATATATATATCTACATACATATATATATATATATATATATACATATATATATATACGGGAACAGGGCATTTCCCCCCTGTCAATTACCCCCCGGATATTTCCCCCCCCCCGACATTACCCCCCAGAGTAATTACCCCCCCTGTCAATTACCCCCCTGTCAATTACCCCCCGCCCAGTAGGACATTACCCCCCCCCCGGACAGGGTTAGAGTTAGGGTTAGGGCTGGGTTTAGGGTTAGGTTTATGGCTAGGGCTAGGGTTAGGGTTAGGGCTAGGGCTAGGTTTAGGGTTAGGGTTAGGGTTAGGGTTAGGGTTAGGGTTAGGGCTAGGGTTAGGGTTAGGGTTAGAGCTAGTGTTAGGGTTACGGTTGTGTCTAGATTTGATTTTGGTTTTGTGTGAAGTTTTAGGCTAAGGTGGATGCTTATGTTTTGGTCTTGTTCTTAAGGTTTGGATTAAAGTAGTATATAGGTATAAAATTCTTGTTAGAGTTAGGATTTTAAATTGAGAGGGGGGGGGGGGGTAATTCCCCGGGGGGTAATTGACAGGAGGGTAATTGACAGCGGGGTAATTGCTCCGGGGGGTAAATACGGGGGGGAAATGTCCGGGGGGGAAATATCCAGGGGGGTAATGTCCTGTAGCCATATATACATACATATATATATATATATATATATATATATATATATATATATATATATATATATATATATATAATATAATATATATATATATAATATATATATATATATATATATGTATATGTATATATATATATATAATATATAATATATATATAATATATATATAATATATATATATACATATACATATATATATACATAAATATATACATAAATATATACATAAATATATACATATACATATACATATATATATATATATATATATATATATATATATATATATATATATATATATATATATATATACCATGAATTAAAATTAAAATCAACACATGATGGAATTTAAACATCTTTACTTAAGAAATAATTATATTGAAATGGAATGAATCGGTTGTTGCTGACAATTATTTTGAAATTGTTATAACAAAAACAGCATTTTAAAATTTTTAATCTTTTTATAAGTTACTGACGTATTAAGCCTATATTAGTAGTTACAAATTAGCATATTACACAACACATAAGCTGACCTGAGTTACAGAAAGCGCCATAGTAGCCGTTTTCACAATTCGGACATTGACCGGTCTGAACGTCGCACGTTTTATTGGCGCAGTTGGACGAGCATTCTAATTCAAGTAGAATTCACAGCATTAGATTTACACAGTTATGGGGACATTCTACTTCAAGTACAATTTACATCATTAGATTTACACAGTTATGTGGACATTCAAATTCAAGTAGAATTTACATCATTAGATTTACACAGTTATTTGGGCATTTTAATTGAAGTAGAATTTACATCATTAGATTTACACAGTTATGGGGGCATTCTACTTCAAGTAGAACTTACATCATTAGATTTACACAGTTATTTATGGGGGCATTCTACTTCAAGTAGAATTTACATCATTAGATTTACACAGTTATGGGGGCATTCTAAATCAAGTAGAAATTACATCATTAGATTCACACAATTAAAAAAAAAAAGTTGATTGACGTCATTAAATTTACACAATTATAGGAGCATTCTAATTGAAGTAAAATTTAATTTATATCATTATTTTTACACATTTATGGGGATATTCTCACTCAAGTAAAAGCTAATTTACGTCATTAAATGTACGACGTATTTCTATGGGATATTGTATGGGGGGGGGGGGGAACTTAGGTGTGGGAAAATGTGTGGGGGCTAACGTATGTGTGGTAAAGGTGTAGGGGTGACTACAGGTGTGGAAAATACGTGTGACTCAAGAGGGGGGGGAGAGGCACGCTTTTGTTGTAGTCCCGCTAACAAAGATGATTTACTGGTTACGTTAATTACTGGTTTTCACAATGAGAATAAACTATTTACAGCGAATGTAAATAAATCTTTATACGATAACATACACGGAACGTCGGCGAATGTTTTCTGAGCCACATGTTTATTTTAAACTGAAGTAGAATAGGGTAAATTGAAGTATGATTTCTAAAGGAATCAACAAACTCCTGTCCTAAAGTGCATACACTAGTCCAACACTGTTCTCCTATAATAGACGGCCGTAGAATTCGAATTACTAATGCAATGCTCAAAATAGTTTAAAATACTTGTCGTTTACAAGAACATTAGTTTGTAATTTATGAATAAATTTTTTACTTAGTACTAATTTAATTGAGACACGAATAAAACGAACCTAATCGGCATTCGTCACCATAGTAGCCAGACTGACATCCGTTGCATCTCCCCAGGTCTTTGGAACAAGTGTTATACCTACAGTGCTCCGGGCAGGCTAAATCAAGTTTTAAATTGTTTTAATGTATGTATAAAACAAACTATACAAGGAAATCGTCAATTACCTAATTGGGGGCTAATTACAGTGGGCCGAGCATGCTAAAAATGATTATTTAATTGTTTTAAAATATGTATAAAACGGATGATAAAAGGGCATTCTCAATTGCCTTCAGTGGTGATGGGGGCTAATTAAATCAGTGGGACGGAGTGGTTGATTAGTAGAGCGCTTGGCTGCTACCCCGAAGGTCTCGAGTTCGGACTCTTGACTGTACGACGTCCCTGAGTCCACCCAGCTCTAATGGGTACGGGAATTACGCTAAGGAGAGTAAAATCGGCTGGGTGTATTTTATATGCCGGGGCTAAGAAACTTGAAGTCTACTTCAACTGCCAAATGGATCGCTAGTTTTAAAGAGGATTCGTGACTTGTCTTGAATCTAGTGTGGACTTCTAATGAGCGGCGTGGTTCTACTCGAACAAGCAAACTTTAATTTAAACCAGTAAATTAAACAATGGAGTTGCTAGTGGACGGAAAGGGGGAGGAAGCGAGCTAAACGGCGAGGAAAAGAAAACAGAAAGTTCATTTTGAGTTGCATTATTGAATCATACACCAAAAGACGCTTAAGAAAAACGACTGCTATTTGGCTTTACTACGAAACAATTTAAACTTTTTCTACCTAAATTGATGGCGTGACACCAAATGATCAAGAGTCACCGGAAAGTAATAAAAAAAAGCTTCCGCGCCTTTCCAAAGTTCGGAACACGAAAAACTATAGATATAGAAAGGGGAGGAGTAGCTTGATAATTCGCCCGAGCGCCGGTGTTAATTTCCAGGATTTGCCGCCCAATAATTTAAAATACTTTACAAAAATTGAAACATTATTGGAGCTTTAATGTTTACATGTGATGTGCAATATCACAAAATACTTTACAAAAATTGATACGTTATTGGAGCTTAATGTTTACCTTTCATGTGCAATATCACATATTTAACTGACCTAATCCACAGTCAACGCCATAGTAACCTATCTCACACACTGCACATAGACCTGTATCTTTTATGCACGTCTGATTTTTACAGTGAGCCGGGCATGCTAATTAAATAAATAAACGAAATAATTAGTAAATACCTCTAGAACTAAAACATATACAAGCACACTAAATCTGGTATACTAGGTAGAATGGTTGCAATGTTATTCAAGGCTAGTAAGTCTGATTTTAACCGCATTAAGAGTTAAAAGATGTTGCAGGTAATTGCGATAATTATAATTTGATTTCTCAATTATCTACTTTATCTGTGTGTTTTTTATCGTATGACCAACTGGATTCTACTTTGAGTATTTTTGATCTTTTGATTATGTAGATTCTACTTTGTCTGGGTGTTGTTTATCTTTTAAACGAGTAGATTCTCCTTGAGTATCTTTGATATTATTATAATGTCTGAGTGTCTTTGATCTTTTAACCAAGTTGATTCTACTTTGTATGAGTGTCTTTGATCTTTTAACCAAGTTGATTCTACTTTGTATGAGTGTCTTTGATCTTTTAACCAAGTTGATTCTACTTTGTATGAGTGTCTTTGATCTTTTAACCAAGTTGATTCTACTTTGTATGAGTGTCTTTGATCTTTTAACCAAGTTGATTCTACTTTGTATGAGTGTCTTTGATCTTTTGACCAGGTAGATTCTACTTTTGAATGTCTTTGATTTTTTGACCAGGAAGATTCTACTTTGTCTGTGTGTCTTTGATCTTTTAACTAGGTAGATTCTACTGTGTATGAGTGTCTTTGATCTTTTGACCAGAGCTGATGAGGGTAGAACAATCCGTCTTGATCAGTGACTTGCTAGGGGTCTTGCGTTTAAAACAAAAACAATTAAAGGAATCAACAGAGGAGTAAGTCAAAGTGCTTATCAAGCGGTCATTAGCTGGACATGTGCAATATATATATATATATATATATATATATATATATATATATATATATATAATTCTCTTCTTGGAGACGCTAGAAAATAAGCTGTAAGCGCGCTCCCTACCACCCCAAACCTACATGGTCTGGTGAGCTTTGGTTCACGCTAAATGTTTACAACCGTAGAGCCGGGTTTAGTGACGGCTACTAGGGGCAGATAATTTAGCTTGATACGATTTTAAACTTAGGGAAGGTAACTAAGAGGAGGCTGCTTTCACGGGGGGGGGGGGGTGTAGGGTAGGGGTTGGGGGAAAGGAGGGTGGGGGTAGTATCGTCCTTAACGACCTACTGATAGTGTTTTAAAGCAAATATTTTCAGTAGCAGCATTGGTACTGCCGAATTCACAAACTATGAATTACTGAAACGTAGATAATAAAACAACTAAATAGCGGCGTATGATAAGCCGCGGGTCGGCTCGTAATACATATAACAATAGTGGTCCGTCTTGGTTTATACAAGTGGGTGTACCGTGGACTAACTCACTATGGACTCACAGTTGCTCTTGTGTGTTCTTCTTTTTAAGGACAGACGATAAACTGCTGTATAATACTAATATTAGATACATTTCAAGTTCTAACAGTCAAAGCACAGCTTCCACTTGTGTTCATCTAGGTGGACTCCCTAGCATCTCATTCAGTCAGGTTATATAAACTCTCATGCCTGCACTCCATTCTGTGAGCGCAGTGGCGTAGGCAGGGGGGGGGGGGGGGTAAGGGGGGGGTCATAACCCCCCCCCCCCCCATAGACCCCTCGGTATATATAAAAAGTATGGGGGGTGTGCTAATCGAAAGTTTGAGGGGGGGGGGGGGGGGCAAATCGAAAGTTTGTCCCCGGGTAAAAATTGGAACCCCCCTCCTTGAGACGATCCTGGCTACGCCACTGTGTGAGCGATACCCACAAAGCATGAAAATACGCGGATTTATTGCTTAATCATTTAACTTCCGATGGTAAGGTATTTAACAATCAAACACGATTCACTCCAAGCACAATAATAAAGTCTGTTACGTTACAACTGCCACTGCAACACACATATAACTCACCCGTTTCGCACTCTTGGCCGAAGTAACCTTTCTCGCAAGTAGAACATAGACCCGAATCTCTATTGCACAATTTACCTAGACAGTGTTGCGGGCAAGCTAGGTAAAATAATTTTTTAAAATTAGTAAACGTCTCTAGAGACTATACAAGGATATTTGATATTCAAATGTATCTTAATAAAGCAATTTAGCGTGGACGTTGTCTAAATTTTAATCTGATGTAAACATCAAACTTGGGTAAATGATACCATGGTTTTATATTGAAACAATTGTCTTTTACTTTAAATGGGTTTTAAAATGTTTAGCAGTGTATTTTTACGTTTAACTAAACTTGTGGTTTAATTAGGCTGATAATTCTTACAATAATATTGAATTCTTGATTGGCTTATTTACAATATTTGTCCTTAGGACGAATGTATAATCTATGATAATAATATCGGATACATTATTTGACAGTAGATAGATAATTGCATTGCATTATGCAAAGGATGGCAGCTTATGTTGGTAACGATCGGTAAAATAATAGAAATTTAAACTATAGAAGGATCAGAGTTACTTTTTTACAGGATTATAGTGAAGTGAAATGTGATCAACTACTGTCACGTTGCCTAGGTAACCGTAGGGATAGGTTTTATAATTGTAGTAAAATAATATCTTTAAAAAATGCATACTCAGTATTTAACTTATTTTTATGCGCCATTGAAGTCATTGACTTCGATTTCAGCCTGCTTTTCTTTTTTAATCTGCTTCCATAACTTTTGCCCAACCAAGAACAAATTACAAGGCGGCATTGGTTTGATTTTGGAGGTGTCTTTCCTAGAGGAGTGGCTGTCCGCAGCTAACGAGGGTTCGAACTCGAGACTTTTCGGTTTAGCAACCGTGAGCTTTACCGACCGAGCCAACCTCTAACTCCTTTTAGTGGAAATAATTTCAAGTACATAACACTAATGAAGTTTTCTACTTATATTCCTACATCAAAGATTAGCATACAATTACTTATTTTGATTCGTTGCAAACAATGCTAAACGTGATACAATTTACCTTGCAAATATTTAAAATGTTAACAAACCTGCACTACAGTTTTTGTTAAAGAAACCAACCAAGCACGCAAAACATTTCCCCGTATCTCTTTCACAATTGTTGTTTACGCAGTTTGCACTGCAAGCTGAAAATTGGAGCAGATTGGGGGGGGGGGGGGGGAGGGAAGAAAAAAAACAAAATTGCATGAAAAACGTTTTAAGAACAAGATTTTATGTAATAATGCACCAAAAACTAAAAAAAAATCATTTTCTTTAAATATATAACAATACCCTTCAATTTGAATTACTATAAAGAAAGGCGTGGGGCACCGTATTATCTATTGGATGTTTTTTACTAACATTTAGGAAGAAACCCACGCAGTTTTGGTAATTTAAATTAGTAGCGTATTATTAAATATTTTAAACAAAAAACATTTAATTTCTCCATTTTAGTGCATTTATAAAAAAAAAAGCTTGTTTGAAACGTTTTTATGCAATTAATTTTTCAGTACTTTAATTTTTTTTTATTTACCATAGAGTTGCATAATTAAAAACTATTGCGCAACAAGTGAACATGATAAAGCACGTATAATAATGCGAAAAGAGTAATACAAGCCTGCCTACTAATTTCAGAAAATTTTAATCTTCATAAAAAATTAACACAATGAGAATTTTTAGCAAAAATGCTACGAATATGATTTTTTTTTAAAAACGAAGAAAAGCCTTGCACTGTGTTAAAATATACTTTTTAAAAAGTTGCTATTAATAAATTATGACACAATGTTTTGTTTTTTAGCGAAAAAAAGCCACAAATATGATAAAATACCGAAAAAAAGCAACTGATATAAAAAAAAATTACCTGAATCGCAATCATCGCCGTAGAACCCACTCGCACACTCCGCACATCCGCTTAGTTTGAAGCACTTGGCGAGAGCACAGTTCACTGGGCATTCTAATGTATCAATTCAATAGAATGTTGATTTTATGACTAGATAATTGACCGGCCGAGGGCGCTAGGTTGATTGTACTGGGTTTTTTTTCTCTAAACCGAAACCAAAATCAAAATTCCCCCCCCCCCCCTTTAACCTCAGAAACGGTAATTCAAACGTAAACTAACTTTTAACGGAAAACGGAAATATAAAAGGAACCGGTAATTTAACAGGAATCAAAAGCTGGAAATGTAACCGATAGCGGAAGACTACGGAACCTCAAATTTTTCATAAACGTAGTTTTTTTTTTTTTTTTTTTTTTTTTTTGGAATTGCAACTTTGTTATAAGCAAGATTTTTTTTTTAAAACCACAACCGGTTGCTTTCCGGAAATACAATTTTA
Organism: Physella acuta; assembly: GCF_028476545.2. Classification (NCBI taxonomy): domain Eukaryota; kingdom Metazoa; phylum Mollusca; class Gastropoda; family Physidae; genus Physella; species Physella acuta. The sequence goes on from NW_026731584.1 coordinate 230,248, forward strand.
GCCGTACCCGGAACTTGAATCTAAACGGAAATATTTATAGAATTCGGAACATAGGTAAAAATTCATTATAAACCGAAAACTTTACCTGAAGCCGAAAATTTTTCCAGGACCGAAAATTCTTCGGAACCGTAACTTCGATCGAAAAAGGGAAATAAATTCACAAACACATATTTAATTGGCACCGGAAATTTAACAGAAAACGAAATTTCATTGAAAAAGGATTTTTATCAGAATCGGCATTTTAACCCAATCCATAAATTTAACTGGACCCAGAAATTTAGGCAGTGACGGCAAATAAATCATAAACGTAATTTAACCAGAAACATACATTTATTCGAAGTAAAAGATTTGACTGTAAATGAAAATTTAAGCAAAAAAACAAACCAAAAACGGAACCTTAACTGGTATGACATTTATCACGAAACGGAACTTCATTCGGAACCGGTGATTCAACTTTTAAAACATTAAAACAGAGTTCAAAAAAAATTCTCAAATGATCATACTACGTTAACAGTTAAAAGTAATTGTAACATCATCCTATGTCAGAAATTAAGAATTAACTAAAAAACTTGCCTTCATTGCATCCACCTCCAAAGTAACCCGTCTTGCACGTACATTCTCCATTTACATTGCATTCTCCATTAATGCACCCGTTCGAACAAACTAAAAATTTAAAAAAAATTGTTTTTTTTTTTAGCAATATTCTTCTGCAAGTAAATTCTTTAAATAAAAGAAATACTTTTTTAAAATTATAATAAAAATACTGAAATGAATTAAGAAAAATAAAATAAAACCGACTTGCTTTTTTTATTTTTTCATATACAGAGTATAGAGGAAGTATTGTTATCGTGCACAAAAATTGCGTTAAATTTTGACAGCTTTATCCGTTTTACAACGCAGTACTTCATGAAATAAGGCGTATAGGGGAGTAATATTAATCGGGCAAAAATTATAAATCCAGATTTATCAAAGTTTTGGCGTTTTACGCGTAATCGAGTCGGAAAAACTAGGTTTTGCAATTCTGTCATTAGACGTTTGGCTAGCCATAAAAAAAAGTAATTTAAAGACTACAATATTCGAATATAAAAGAGAAGACTACAAGATATAATACTAGCAATCGCGTTATCAGAGTGCCATTTAGGGTAAACGTTTTAATAAGTTGGTTGGATTCTCGCATGATCTTCGATCACAAACTGCGTAGGGGTCATCCATAAATGACGTCACACTTTTTTTGACGATTTTTACCTCCCCCTCTCCCCTCCGTCACACGTCGTCACAAAAAGCCAGACCCCCAAAATCTTGTCTAAACTATTACAATTTATTAAAACAGTTATCTAAACCGCGAAATAACGTCTAAAATTCGTTTTCTAACATTGCTTTTTTATAGTGCAAAAATGTGACGTCGCAACATCTGATCCCCCCCCCTCCCCCTCATCACACATCGTCTCACAAAATTATGGACCCCCCCCTTCCCCTACGAGTGTGACGTCATTTATGGATGACCCCGTAGGGGAGATAACCGTTTTATAGAGATCACAAGCTACGGGTTTGGTCTTAACTCAAATAATTTAGTTGAGTTTTTTTCGTCGTGTCAACTTCATTTTTGACAAAAGACTAAACGGTGAAAAATAAAACAGATATAAAAACCTTAATAATAACTAGCACTGAAAATAACAAAATAAAACTAATTTTCTTTCACAGATAAAAGCTATGGTCGCTAAAATATTATGCAATAGATCTCATGAGCGACCATAGCTATTGGAGGCCAATGAGTTGACGAGATTCCTTCCATCATAATGTTGACATGGATAAAATTCTTTTTTTTTTAGTATAATAATTAAAAATAAAAACTTAAGTTAAGCCTAAAAATAATTTAGAAATTTAATATTTTAGAATCAATGTTATATAATGTGCAAATCCAGAGAGCTTCAAAATATTTTTTTCTTTAGTTTAATGCTGCATTTCTATTTGTTTTCATCAAGACTAAGTTAAAAACCGATTTATCACTTTCGTAAGACAAGCATTGATTGGCTGTGGGAATTCCGTGATCGATAGCTGTTTGTTTACAAAAAAATAAAAAAATTGCAGATAAAGTTTTTAAATAACATAATGCTATTTTAAACCACATGACCTAGTTCTGCCATTTTTGTTTACATTTTGTATGTTAAACTTTGTTCTAGCCAATCAAACGGTAGGGTGTTATCGCTTATGTCTCAAATTACCAAATGTAAACAAAATGGCCCTCGCCTTTTTTAACAATTGTGTTTAATTACCGAAAATACTAAAACGTCAGATAAATCGACTTTTTTTTTTTAAATCCGGAAAAAAACCAAACAGTCAGAGTTACATAACCATGTTATTATTAATTACACCGTGCATGATTTCAAAATCTTTTTTATTTTTTTTAATAAAAAAAGCTTGTTATTATAAACGATTTTCAATTAGGTTAACTATACTTTCACTTAATTAAGCCTGCAATCATATTACGAACCATCCTGGCATGTAGCACCGTAGAATCCCTTATTACATGCCAAGCATCCATTGTCTTTGTCACACCTGTCTGGCCTACAATTCGTTGGGCAAACTATGAAAGACAAAAATATTTAACTTCCCTTTATTTATCGATTAATATTCGAGGAAAAAAAACATTTTTAAAAAGCAACATGGACGAGCCGAATAAAAAAAAAACAAGACATAAAATTAAAACGAAAGAAATAGGCAGATATTATAAACGTTTTTCAATTAGGTTACTTGAACTATCATTTTAGCGTGCAATCATAATGGATATTTTACGAACCATCCTCGCAGTTGTCACCGTAGAATCCAGAGATACATTCCTGGCACCCATCGTCTTTGTCACACTGGCCAGGCTTACAATTCGGCGGGCAAACTATGTACGACCAAAATATTTAACATATTTTAATTTATCGGTTAATAATTACGAAAACAAGTTAATTAAAAAGTCTAGTGACAATTTTAGCGCAATTTCCTTATGTTATCTAAAAATAGCTCTGTCGTAGCGTAAATCAAGAGCAGGGTTAGTAAAACCATTGGTTAGTTATTAAAACGTTTTTTATTAAAAAAAAAATTCAGTATTTTATACGTTTTATTTACAATAGAGTTACATGACTAAAAACCATTGCGCGCCTAGCTACTGAACGTGATGACGAAGCCATAGAACGTGATGGTGCAGCTATTGAACGTGAAGACGCGTGTGGTGTGGTTGGAAAAAATGCCTACTAATTCGGTCCAAATTTTAATTAATTAAAAAAAAAATTTTGTGACCGAACGAAAGGATATTTTTGAAAACTTTCTTCGGCAATATTGTTCTAAATTATGGCAGGAATCGATTGGTACATGTTTCAAGTCGCTAAGTGGTCTGGTTGCCGAGATATGGGCCAAAAACTGCTTTTTTTCGAGGTTTTTTGGCTTTTCCGGGAAATCCATGAAAGAAACCCGGAATTTTTATAGCCTATGTTCATCCTCGTAACTTGCTTAACATAATTGCTTTTGGAACTAGTCATCGATATTGCTTCGTTGAGGAGGAGATACGACTTAAAGCTGCGGACACACATCCATCCATTCATTCATTCATACATTCATACATCCAGAAATGACGGGTTAATAAACGCAATTCTCCAGAATGGAAATTGCGCTAAAAAAAGATAACAAAAAAGCAAAACGAATCGAATAAAAGTAAAATAAAACGAAATGAAATGAAAATAAACGAATTGAAACCAAGTAAAATAACAATGAATAACAGATTAGCAAGGCAAAGCGAAACAATATTAACACAACCAAAATACAGCACAATTAAACGATGTCAAGGAACATTTTTGAAACATTTGAATAATAAAATGAGAAATTACTTTTTCTAAAAAATGCGATACACAATAATCGAACCTAGCTCGCATGAATCTCCATGGTGACCAGGCAAACAATCCACACAGCCATTCCTCTTGTCGCACGTGTCACAGTGTTGTGGGCATTCTAAATAATAAGTAAAATTTAACGATTGAATTTTGATATTAATTTAAATATATAGCCAACGTATTTTTTTATACTTGCAATAAAATAAACATGGAACGATGTCCTATCGCATTCTGAGCCCTTGTATACTCTCGTACATTTCGTACACAATAACAGAGTAAAATACCGCTTCCGATGATAGGAAATCGCACTTTCCAGCTACACATTCTATTATCAATAGTTGTGATCATCTTTGCTTTGAGAAGAAAAGGACAGCTACGAGGTGTGAAGATCTCAAACAGCATTTCAGTCTTTAGCAGGCGGTGTTTGTGGTCATGATCAAGAAATGATCTTATTTAAGACATTGATAACGTTTATGTTCGCCGAAAAAAAAAATCGTGCCACATAAGTATCACAAAAGTTAAATACTTGTTGGCAAAGACTGGTCAACACTTTCAGTTTTATTAAATGCAAAAGACATAAAGTATTACCATTGGTACAGCTTCGCAAGCTAAACCAGAATTTTATCGTCGTTTTATATATATATATAAGCTAGCTATGCCATGTCTTTTACGTCTATATACCGGAAATGGTCTTTAGATATGTAAATCAACATTTGAGTGAGAGGAAGTCCTGATTAACTCGATTCACGTCTGCAGAACTAAACATTTTGAGACGCCCAATTTTACGCATGAACCAATTGCAGGTATAAAAATTAACACAGCATTAACATATCGCTATTTAAAACCCTTTTGCAATGTGCTGTTAATTAGTACCTTTTTACAAGCTTTTATTTAACTCACTTCCCCTGTCTGTCGTCAGTCTAGATCGAAACGCCGGAGCGAAATTGCAGGCATTTCTACTTGACAGATACGGTTCGTAATTGGTACGTGATCAAGACATAAAGACAATGCATCGTGCCATTAAATTGGACTTAATTGGATGCCTAATTATTTTTTTATGAATTAATTAAAATTTTGACCAAATTAGTAGGCATTTCTATCCAACCACACCACACGCGTCATCACCTTCAATAGGCGCGCAATGTTTTTTAGTCATGAAACTATTGTAAATAAAAACATGTAAAGTATTAATTTTTGTTTTCATAAAAAACGTTGTAATAACAAGCTTTTATGTACTAATGCACTAAAAAAGTAAAAAATAAATTATAAACTACCATTTAAATAACTATAAAGAAAAGCGTGGGTCTCCTCCTAAGCATTAGTAAAGGTATCCAATATATACTAAAGTGGCCCACGCTTTTCTTTATAGTTATTTAAATGGTAGTCAATACTTTATTTTTTACTTTTTAGCTCATTAGTACATAAAAGCTTTTTATTAAAACGTTTTTTATGAAATTATTTTTTAAAAATATGTCGCCTTAATTCCTGTGCTTCTTTATTTAATAATTACATTTTAAGATCAAGATTTCTTTATAAAAAAGATATTTTTGACTGGAAGTTTTTTTGAAGCGGTAGGAATTACCCATGGTTCCCCAATATATATATATATATATATATATATATATATATATATATATATATATATATATATATATATATATATATATATATATATATATATATATATATATATATATATATATATATATATATATATATATGCATATGTGTACGAGTATATATATATATATATATATATATATATATATATATATATATATATATATATATATATATATATATATATATATATATATGCATATGTGTACGAGTGTATAAGATAAAAGACATAACGATATTAAGATTCCATATTTCATACAGTAGTTAGTTAAACTCAATCTAATGGTCCGACTAGGGGTGTCCAGTATTGTCAGGTTTATTTCAGATTTCCTAAACAGAACGTAGTTGAAATGCCCTTCTATACAAATACAAAAAAATAAGCTTTTCTTTGGGGCAAAGGGAAGTACACGTGACATGAGCTAGGGTAAGGATTCTTGTTGTGATACAAGTAAACATTAGGATACAAATTTCAAAGGCCAGGGCTATGGTTATTTTTGTGATACTAGTGCACATTACCGAGCTACAAATGACGAAGGCCCGCTGATTGACGAATGGGTACACACTATATCGGGATTTTTTTCTTAACACATGTAACGATATAGGAAACTGCAACATTCAACATTACACATGTAACAAAAAGAGGAAACTGCAACATTCAACATTACACATGTAACAAAAAGAGGAAACTGCAACATTCAACATTACACATGTAACGAAAGAGGAAGCTGCAACATTACATTGATCATTTACAACACAAAAGAGAAAACGATTGCCAACCTACCACTTTCGCAGTAAGTTCCATAGTATCCAGCTAAGCATGTTCGGCAATGGTTCCTGGAATTTTGAGTTTGACATCTTGTAACTTTTTGGGTAGTAACTTTTTGGGTAGTAACTTGTTGGGTAGCGCACGCTGTTCGGTAGACATACAGAAAATACTGAGACTGTCTTTTAAATTGTGCATGCTGTTCGTTAGATGTACAGAAAAAACAGAAACTGTCTTTTAAATTATTAAAATAATTATTTATCATTTCCCATTGGTGCCCAAGACACTCGGGTCATATGACTTACAGTTAATGCTTACAGTTTAATGCTCTCAATGTGGGAAGGGATAGTATGGTAGAGACGCCTTGGTTTCCCTAATTTAGGTCAGGTACCCATCACAGCTGGGTGGACTCGGGGATATGCACATGTTTAACACTGTGATTCGAACTCGAGACTCACTGGTAAGCAGTCGTAAGTTCTATCATCCGGCCATGTCTTCCCCATAATTAATAATATTAAATAAAACAATCTACAGCGTTTATTATACACAAAGTATAATGGAGTCTAGTATCTGTTTATTCGAGAAGTTTCTAACTGTCGTAACCCTCGATCTGGCTACCTACGCTTCAATATGGCATTTTTTTAATTGGAGAGGTCTTGTAAAAAAAAAAAACTTTGTCATGAGAATTATCTAATTTAGAGTAATAAAAGAATTGATTTTATAAGTAAACAAGAGCTAGAAAGCGGTGTTGGACAAAGCTAAATGTGATGATATAGTTAGAACAAAATTTTAAACGAATAGTAAGACCGAAACATGAATGCCTTCGTGTTTTTGTTTAATTGGCTTACCTGTAAAAAGGACCAAACAAACAAACAATATCCCTTTGTAAATCATTGGTTTGATATCTGCTAGAACATTGCAAAGGTTGAGGTATAGACACAGTGTTTAGTCTCGGTTGAATTGAGTTGAACCGCTAGAGGTGTTTCGCCCTTTTGCAAAAAATACAACATCATGTTTATCCTACCTATGTAATATTAAGCAGTAGAGGCGTAGCGAGGAGGGGGGGGGGTGCGAGCCGCACCGGGTGACACTATTTAAAGGGTGACACCAAGGTTAAAAATTGCAAAATGTACAGAAGAAAAATACATTTTTGCCAGTTAAATAAATAATTAGGCAAAGTTAAATAGTCTTTTTTAGGTACAGAGTGGTCTAGCGGTAGAGAGCTCGACTGCTAACCTGAAAGTCTCGAGTTCGAATCCGGGTTCATGTCCGTAGACCGTCCCTTAGTCCATCCAACTTTCACGTTAGGGAAAGTAAAGGCGGCTGGGCATAGTGCTGACCACACTATTTCTTCATATGCCGAGGTCACAGAAACTTGCCCTATAGACCGTCAGGTTTGAAAAGGGAACTACCTTTTTTAAAATAGTCTTTTAACTACAAATCGACAATTATAACATGAAAATGGGGGTGGCACCATGACGTCAACGTACTAACTATAGAGAAAACAATGCTACGTTTTACTATATTATTAAAATAATATACATAATACATAAAATACATAAACATCGTTACTATTAAGTGTGCAGTGATTAAAGCTTATAAGCATAAACGTAAGCGTGTGTGGCATATATTTAAATTATAGGCCTAAGTAGGTCGATACACACACACACACACATATATATATATATATATATATATATATATATATATATATATATATATATATATATATATATATATATATATATACTTTGTTTTCTGGAAGGGGGGCTGACACCAGAAGTGCCGCACCGGGTGACACCTGACCTAGCGACGCCACAGCTAAACAGGTTAGTTCATTTATAGTTTTACTAGATCTCGCCATAACACTAGCCCTGGAGCTGGTAATAACATAATCTTAGTCCTAGCCGTTGCCATTATAGCCTAATCAAAGCACAATACTTTTCCGTTGTCCCTTACGTCCCTTTAATAACTATAATCTATGCTTAAGCGTGTACGTCTGGCGCTATGTCGTGTCTATGTCTAGCACTAAGTTGATACAAATATCTATACACTTGGATGAATCTTTTTAAGGCCCAGCCCTTACGTTATCAAACCTCGGCTACACGTTCTAACAGCTTTATCGACTTGGATCAATCACGAGAATACTTTAATGACAAAATACTTTTCTGTGACACAATTATAGTAAACCATACACCATGGACCCTGTATATAAATAAATTAATTAAAAAATAAATAAATAAATAAATAAATAAATTAATTAATTAATTAATTAAATAAATAAATATATAAATAGATAAATAAATAAATAAATAAATAAATAAATAAATAAATAAATAAATAAATAAATAAATAAATAAATAAATAAATAAATAAATAAATAAATAAATAAATAAATAAATAAATAAATAAATAAATAAATAAGTACACACCCATATATATATATATATATATATATATATATATATATATATATATATATATATATATATATATATATATATATAATAGGATTGTATACATATGGAAAAATGTTTTTACCCCTCCCATGACCAATTCCTGGTTACGCCACTGCCATACACCTTTATACAAAATGCGCTTCGTCTTCGATAAGAAAGGTTATGACTCTATAGGAGAGTATAGACATTTACTTTGTATTTGGATGTGTGCGATTGTTTATTTTAGTATCACGAATGTAAAATTCGATGTGTTTAGATTATTAAAAAAATTAGGTTGAATAAGCATTGAATTCCCAATTTCGGACAAGGTGGCCCGTAGTGCAGATGAAGAAGAGTTCGTCTGTTTCTGTTACCCTGTTACAGTGGTTTATTTTGATCAGCTGTTTGCCAAACCTTCTTTACTTTCCCTAACATGATGTTAAATCGTTTATCGTTAATAAGACTCATTTATTGGCAAACAGAGTTACTTCCAGGCATCTCTTCGGAGAAGAAAGTCTACCCTACCGCCCCCCCCCCCCGAACAAAATGAAATTTATATAGAAAAAATATACTTTTAACAGTGTCCGCCCCCCAAAGAAAGTCTACCGTCGTCGTCGTCCCGTCCCCCCGAAAATTTCAAGTGCCCCCCCCCCAGGAGAAAAAAAGTCTGAAAGAAACACTGTTGGCAAAACATTACCGTCTTTATTCTAGTCTAGTAACCCACGTTTACTTAGATCTAATTACGATAAATATCTCCCCCCCCCTGGCTTTTGATCAGTGTTTCTTCCAGACTTTTTTCTCCGGGGGGGGGGGGGGGACACTTGAAATTTTCGGGGGGGGGGGGGCGGTAGACTTTCTTCGGGGGGGGGCGGACACTGTTAAAAGTATATATTTTCTATATATATTATATAAATTTCGTTTCGTTCGGAGGGGGGGGGGGCGGTAAAAAAATTTCGGGGGGGGGGGGGGGGGGGCTTAGCCCCCCCCCCCCCCCTTCCGAAGAGATGCCTGGAAGAAACTCTGCTTTTGATAAAGCTCACTATCGCTCTATCGATGCAGTGAAAATAAATTATTTAAAAAGCCAATACTTTGCGCACATTTCCGATATTTTCTTTATTTTTGTATTTGTACAGCAGCACAATCTTTGAAGCCCTGATTGTTTATATTTAGAGAAATATAAATTCTAGAATGTTTTTACAAGGTAACGAGAAAAATTAGAAAATGTTTCGCTTTTAAAAACATATTTTTTAATGCATTCATTCTTAGTCATAAGGCCTAATATACAACTGATATGTTTTTCTTCACTAGTTACTAAAGAGTTTTCTACCTCACAATTGAACCTTTCAAGTGGGAAAGAACAGTTAAGTTTACTTATTATCGGTAGCGCTGTGTCTGTATTTATTAGACCTTGATGTGTGATGTGCAACTGAAAGGCGCGTTCAAAAGTGTTATGTCGTGCAAGATGTAAAATGCAAGTTAGTGCGCAATATTGATATTTTATTTAAGAAGTAGCACTAATATCGTATCGGTTACGTTACTAGCTTGGGTTTCACAAAGAACGGGTACTGGGGGTATCTGAATGTAGCCTACAGATAGAAATGGTTCTAAAATGCATGACGTAGGCCTATTCGCCCCAGTGAATTTTACCCTCACCTTCCAATAGACTATAGACATATTTTCATTTGATTCGAATTTTTAAAGAGGGGTCATCCATAAATGACGTCACGCTATTGTGACGCTTTTTACCTCCCCCCTCCCCCCTTCCTCCCGTAACACCTCGACACAAAATGCCAGATACCCCCCCCCCCCCCACCACCAAAAATAACGTCACCTCAGCCTACAACACCCATCAAAATTGCTGTTGAATTTTTATTAAAACATCGATATTTTTCCAAACTCAGTCAAAAAAGAGTATTTTAATCCATTTCTATTACAATTTATTAAAAAAAGGTTTTCTAAAACGTGAAATAAAGGTTAAATTTTTTTTTTTCATATTAAATTATAACATAGCCTGTGTAACCAATTTACGGCAAATTGTTTTAGATGATTTAGATAGGCATTACAGCTTTCACACAAGTAAGATAAGCATCTGTTCAGAATCAGAGTTCAGCAACTTATTTCGAAGTAAAATGTCATGTATTCAGATACAGTCTCTCATTGTTATGAGAAAATTATTAACAGCAAATGCGAGTATTTTAATACGATTATACTGCAAGGGGAAACTACTCTGCGTACTAGATTTTAAATAATATTTTATGATGGCCGCGGTTTTTTAATTTTCTTATTTTGTAAGTATTAGTACAGAGCTGGACTGCTAACCCGTAAGTAGATCTAGTGCTGACCACACTAGCTAGAATCTATCTCTTCATTACTCTTCATATGACATATTATATTATGCCGAGGTCACAGAAACTAAACAAGTGAACTCTACTTCACTGGCCCCATAGTAGACCGTCATGTTTAAAACAATAAAAGTATTAAATAGTTTTTCTTACTAGATCTAAATCTAGAATTTACTCAAATTTCAAATTAAACATGACTACTGAATGATAGACATCCATATTTAATCCATTAGGCACTAATTTTGAAGTTTTTAGTTCATTTTAAACTAAATTACTTAATTTAATATTTATTGACACTCACTGCCATGGCCAACACACCTCTCCTCCATGACAACTCTACTTAAGCTTGAACGTAAAGAAAACCACAAATAGGTTAGACTTTTTAAGTGGCCATGTACCCAGAGTTCCCCACTAGTGATCATCAAATAGCGGTCATGTGGTTTAAAAAAATAAATAAATTTGGTTGTCATTCAAAAGTCGTGTCTTATTTTAAAAAGTGCATGCAATATTTGATTTATTTCTTCATATAATGATAAAACTAATAATTCTACAACCTCCAATTCATTTTTGTGACCTCCGGGCTGATATTTTAGAAGTTCTATTAATTTGAATGAGACCGACTTTTGAATTTAGCCTCCGTTCTCCAAACCAAATTTTAAAATGCTTTTCTGGCATATCTAACCCTGCCACTTATGGTTTGTTGTTATGACACGGAAATCCCGCCATTTTGCGCGTGGTAAACATTTTTAAATGTAATTAGTTGAAGGTCTCTGGAATTTGGCCGTAAAATCGCCGGAAATCAAACGTCCGGTCCGGGCGCCATATTGTTGTTAGCAACCGACCACGCCTCCAAGTTAGCGAGAAATACTAGTATTAAAAGGGAAACTTTACTGGTAAAACTCCATTTTATGATTTTAGCGCATTTTATTCCCCGCTTCACGTTCACCTCCAGTTGAGCGTATTTTATTATAAACTAATAAACACAACCGAAACACAAAAACGTTAGGAAAACACTAGATCTAGAAATCTACTTATTTTTTAATTTTTATGAATGTGATTTTTAATTTGAAAAGGTAAAAAAAAAAAAACACAAAATAGCATTAGGCCTATTAGAAGTTCTAATATTGTCTAATAATGCTATTTTGTGTGTTTTTTTTTAATAGAACTGTTCCAATTACATAGCGTGTGATTGTCAGCTGGAGAAAAATCCTTACACGGTCAAGGGTTCACAGTGAGTTCACATTATCAGCATACGTCATAGCTCGGGCAATATAGTTGTTTGAAGTTGTGTTATTGTAAGTTCATAAATGTTTATTTATAGTATCATGCCTGGGAAATACTTGTAACAATACAAACTTACCCGCCTTGCAATTGTGAGTTACGTTTACGTACTTCACCCATTGCCATTAAATTCTAACTGACACACGAACATGTTACTACATAGCTCATTCAATATTGCAAATTTGGATTTTTCTCAAGTTTTGACAAAAGTAAATTATCAAAATCTAAAACATAGTTAGAATCTAGTCTCTTTGTTTTTTTTATTCATTTGTTAAAATAAAAATACAATACAAATAAATAAATCATGTTTTCCTAACCTAATGTTTTGGTGTGTTTCGGTTATTATAATAAAATACGCTCAACTAGAGGTATACAAGAAGCGGAGAATAAAATACGCTAAAATGGAGTTTTACCAACTTTACTTTACTTAAGTATTTGGCCAAGGCTATTCCCAGCCGGTTGGGAATAGCCATATTGTATAGGCCTACTAAATATACAATTGTGAATAATATCTTAAAATAATAAAAACATTTATTGTGACTGGGGAGTGAGGTATAGATCTAGATGAAGGGAGCAGTGCTATTTTTATTTTGTTATATATATTCAACTATCAATTACTCATTGAAATAGGATGTCCTTTTTCATCAGCTATCCTATAATTCAGTCTCCATCACACTTTTGTGTTTTTTCTCTTAGCAAAAATCTAAGGGACAGGTTTTTTTTTCTTCTGATATGCCAACAATTAGATTGTACGTCACAAATGAAAAAAAAATTAACAAAAATAACCCTTCCATGAGTACTGTGAAAAAATATTTTGATGATAGGGCCCTACATTATTTCATTAATTTGAGAGTCATAGCATTATCATATGACATCTGATGGATATGAACCCACACCTTCTGGCACAACAGCCACTCCTCATGACCGCTCGACTACACATCTTCATGCCCAGTTGGGTATTTTTAACATTAGATCTATCAAAAACGGTAACGACTGTGAATAACCCCAATACACAACAACAAAACACACAAAAATGTTAGGAAATCACTCAGTCTAATTCTTTATGAATTTTTCAATTTTTGGTTTCGTTTTTTAAATTAATTTTGTCAAAACTTGAGAAAAATCCAAAATTTGGAATATTGAATGTGAATTGTGTATCACTGTATGTGTAGGCCTAGTCCTACTTTAAATTTAGATCTAAACGTCTAGATCTAGATTAAAATTTAACATTTTTTTTTTTTTAAATGTGTTCTTGCCAGTTAAGATTTTCATTGCAATGGGTTAAGTAGAAATGCATAATTGCAAGGCATGATACTATAGGGCCTAAATTATAAATTAATGTACATGAACTCACAATGACCATAAGCTATGACGTATGCTGATAATAAATTAAAGTAAGTGTGAACTCACGGTGAACCCTTGATCACGTATGTAGGGATTTTTCTCCTGCAGACGATCACACTCCATTTAATTATTTTAATGGGAACTGTGTAGCGGGGAATAAAATACGCTAAAATGGAGTTTTACCTCAGATCTATGTAACTATGTAGAATATAGTATATACCCTCTATTAAACTAAACTTTCATAGCTTTCACACCGTGTGTAGGACCTACACACTGAAAGTAGGTACTCTAGTGTAGAGTGAAAGTCTATTCCTTTTATATTTTGCCTATACATAAGGCCTATACATAATAAACCTACCAATAATATAAATCAGCTTACTAGTAATATAATAAATTATTGAAACTAAATATTATATCCTGTGACAAGTGTGAAATTATAGTAGGTCTTTATTGATAACTTACTCAATTAGAAAGCCTACAGTACAACACTGATTTGCACCAATGCTGCTATTTTCCCACGTTTTCTTTAACTTGCTTTCGTCTCTGTTTGTCTTTCCAATCAAATCTTGCGATCGGAATTTCTGGCACTTCCCAGTTAGCTAGCGCGCTGAAATTTTCAGGGAAGCTTTGTTTTGGTTGACAATTGAATATTCAATTGTTATTATTACTAAATTGATCCATGGAAACATTTTATTGATCATTTTAGACCGCTATATAATTATACAAAAAACGTGGGGGAAAAGGGACATAACCCAGTAACTGTAATTTGATGAAAACAAGGTTCGGTACTCTCCCTTTTTGCTTACTGAGTAGTGTTCACGCGGTGTTTGTGTACAAACAACCGTAACAACTGGTGGCCAGTATGGGGGAGACGATATGGTCGAGTGGTTGGGCACACGATTGCTATCCCACTCGACACGGGTTCAAATCTATGTGTTCTAGTCAGTAACGTATTCACACAACGTGTTTTTTACGAGTTGTCTTTTTACGAGACTTTAATGCTTTACAACTTTTACGAGATTTTAATGCAAACAAACAGACAAAGACTAAAAAGTAGAAAATAATAATCATTAAAAAAGTTTAAAAAAACCCACGTTTTCTGATTGAACTAAAAAGTAGAAAATAAATGCTATACATGACAATAATGCAAGCGATCACTCTACTATAAGCGATCAAAAACGTGGGGCGCCGTGATTTTCTTACAGTTTCTAATACTGTTGACTCTCTACAAGCTCCCTAATAAAAGTCAATAGTATTATCTAATCAATAGTAATATAACTTTTACTTTGGCGCCCCACGTTTTTCATCGCTTATAGTAGAGTGATCGCTTGCATTATTGTCATGTATAGCATTTATTTTCTACTTTTTAGTTCAATCAGTAAACGTGGGTTTTTTAAAACTTTTTTAATGATTATTATTATCAATATTGTTATTCTAGTATGACTGAAGGCGCACATGTAAAAATTAACACTGATGTGTCATGGCACAGCTAATATTAAAAAAACTATTTGTAAGCCTTCTCACTGAACATTTTATTTATTTTGTGCTACTAATTCATTCAACTTATTTCTACTTCTTAGATATAGATCAACATGAAGTAATAATGAATCTCAAAAATTGTATTAGTAGTAATTAGTACCTACATTATTCAATAGAATTAGATCTATTCTATAATCCATTAGTATTAGTCAACCTAATACTTAGTAATACTTTAGAAATGTAGTAGTATTTATTTAATGTAGCTACTAGACCCTCAAGCAATAACTAGCTAAGCTAGCCAAAGACTAACTACTACTAGAATTAGCACTGGTAACCTTGTAGTTTATTTGCAGTAGCTAGTAGTAAAAGTAAGTATAGTTAAGTTAGCCTATGCAATTTATTTACTACCAGAATACTGTAGCTGTATAAATAAGTTAGCAGCCAGTATGACTACTTGGTGCAAATTAGAATAAATAATAACAAACTGTAATCTTCTTTAAAAAATAATAATTTAGCTAATACTTATAATTGTCTTTGATACTGGCATACACTTGTAGTCAATTAGTATCATTGCTATCATAACTTATTTAGCTTTAGAGAAATTATGTATGTTGTAGGTATATATGGTTCTCAGAAATTTAGTCACAACTTTATACTTTCTCGTATAAGAGTATAGAGGAAGTATTGTTATGGTGCACAAAAATTGTTGAAATTTAGAAAATTTTCACTATTTTACACCTCAGTACTTTATCATATACAGAGTATATGTGACCTATTTTAATCGGGCGAAAATTCTAAATCCAGATTTATCAAAATCTCTGCATTTTACGTGTAATCGAGTCGTAAAATTTAATTTAGCAAGCATGTGGATGTGTGTCTGTTAACATGATAACAAATGAATTTATACAGAACTAATGTTTTGCACTATTTATACACGCATTGTTTGATGTTCACTTGGTGCCGTATTCTTTTTTTTAGAAGTTTGTATTCTATTTTAAAAAGTTTAAGCATGTAAAAATTGACTAAAAAGCATGTCTATATCACAAGTTGCCATCGCCTTTAGTGTTATTATTTGAGAAAGTTTAGTGGAGATCTCTCCTGCATTATTTCTATTTAACTAATATATAACTGAAGATGATAACCTTTTTTATTTTGTCAACAGGAAACAGTAAAAAAAACAACAATGGCGAAGTCAAGTCTGTCTTGTGGATTACAGTCATGCTTGGGCCAAAGCTGGAAGGAGGATCCTTTTAAAGACTTTGTTGTGATAGTTGATGGCACCGACTTTCACTGTCACAGGTTTATATTAAGTGCCTGCTCCAGTTTTTTTAAATGTATGTTCCAAAGTGATCTGAGAGAGAAACAAGATGGCTGTACGACCCTACAGGACATGAGCAGTGAAACTTTTGATGTTATAATCAACGCGATTTACAGTGGAGTTGATGGCTTGACTGAAGATAATGTGATTGACGTTTGGCATGCTACTCACATGTTGGATATACCTTTCCTTGTGCAGGAGTGTGAAGAGTTTGTGTGTCAAAATATGTGCCTGGATAACTATATTGGTTTGTTCGAAACTGCGAAACTTTTAGAATCCAAATATGTGACAGATTTCACATTAAATTTTATGAAAGCCAATTATGAGCATTTTGTAGAAACTGAAACATTCCTGAAGGTGTCTTTTAACATAATTCTTTCTTCAATCAAAGATGAAATTCTTAAAGTAACTTCTGAAAATATTGTTTTAGAATCTATATTAACATGGATTAATTATGAGAAAAGAAACATTGAAAACCCGAAAGAAATTAAGACGGTGTTAACTGATAAAGATAAAGAAGAAAGTCAGACAAGTGAAATCTCTTTGGAGGAATCTTGTAAATCAGAACAGGCAACTACAGGCTTTGATGCCCAATTTGGTTCTCCAAATGTAAATAATAGTTCTAACATAAAACGTGTGAAAGTATCAACAAAACAATTTTCCAGGCATGCTAAGAGAGATCGATTTCTAAGAGAAGAAACAACAGAGGAAGAAAAGAAAGACCAGCTTGTGAAGCTTTTGTCAGCTGCTAGGACTACATTGGCGACACGAGATTACTTAGACAAATTGATGGAACATCCGTTAATTTTATCATGTCCTGAAGCATTCAAGATTATTCATGACTCGCTGATGTGCATGTGGAACTCTTCAGCTACTAACACACTCAGTGACTACAGACTCAGTAGTTCTTCTAGAAGTGTCATGGCATTTGTATCTAAAAACCAAGTTAAATTGTTTTCATTTAATGATGAAAATATATACCCTCTTGATAATATTAATAAACATGAAATTGATACTTCATGTGACATTGCATGCATAAATTCAGCAATTTTCTATTTTCACTCTGACACTTATAACAAGAAAAGTGAAGATGGTACCTGGTACAGTTTTTCACGTAGTTGCCATACAGTAGCAAAACTTGATGACAACAGAAGAGCACCTACAGCAATTTGTAGGAAAGACACAGACACATGTAATAAAATACTGGTACCTTTTCAGAACTCTATTTTTTTGTTGTTACATTCAAAATCTAAACAAGTTACAACTATAGACTCATCTAGTCAGTTAAACATTCTAAAATTACCTAAACAACCTCAGGAGGTGATTGTCTATGATGACAACATTATAATAATTTATCGGTTCACTGCTGAGTGTTACAACATCACTACTAAACTTTTTGAACCGTACAATTTTGAAGGCGTAACTATCGATTTTGTTTCCTTCTTCAAAGGCAAAGATCTTTTTGTCGTCCAGGATAATGGTGTCTTAAGAAAAGTTGGCAAAGACATTAGGTCAAAGATAGAGCTTAAAGTTATCACAAAACTTTGGGATGGAGATATTTCACTTGCTGGAGCTGCTTACTTCAGAGACAGTCTATATCTTTTTTCTCACCAAAAATCTAACACTGTTATCTCACAGTTTCCTGAGTTGTTTAAAAATATCCGCTTGATAACAGTAGAAAGTGAGACCAACTTGACCCCTATGGTGGTGCCTGTCTCTTGGTTAAAAAGGCATATTGAGTGACACATATAAGCTAAAAGTAAATGAAAAGTTCAAATAAAATTTTCTTAATCGCATTTATTTTTTGTTTTGATTATTTTTCAGCAGACTGCATAACATGTAGTGTTTATTCTTGTTTTATTTTGTATAAAATCAAACAATATGTTAGCTGATGTTATTGATTTGAAGAGTTTGTTTACTGTTTTGTTCAATTAATCCTGTAATTATTTTTTAAAAATCTTATAATTATAAAAATATATATATTCAAAAATTTATAAACATGGTAGTTTATTTTAACTCATTGTAATTTTTCATTTTCAAATCATTACAGTTCATAATAAAAAAAATGACTGTTTCGAAAATTGTATTCTTTTTAACATTGCTCATTTTGTGAATGTTTAAAACTCAAATTGATTTAAAATTTATTGACTTTGCATATATCTATAATTTATTAATTATACCAACTTTAGGGGTATATGATTATAATAATGTGTCAGTTACTAAATTATTTAATTGGGATAATTAGCACCAACTATCTGTCTGCTAAGTTGTCTAATTTTGCAATATTTGTTCAGAAAAATAATTTTTAAAAACTTTAGTTTAAAATTGTATCACACACACACATATATATATATATATATATATATATATATATATATATAACAATATCCTTTTTTATACTTTGAGGGAAAAAAAGATGTTAAGGTAATCTTTTTTCTCTTAGCTTTTTCACATACACATGTTAGAAAATGATAAAATATAAACTCTGAAACTGTCAGTGTAGTAGAGATCCTTATTCTCTGACAATGTGTGTATCTATATTTATAAAAGCAAAGTGGGTGATTTTTGTTTGGTTTGTTTGTTACACTTATTAGATTGGATACTTGCAGGTTGCAGGGATATTGTTATTGACAAAGTTTGTTGCTCAATCTCTTTTTACCAGGGAAATTAAAGTAATCTCACTAATTGAGTTTAAAGTGACCTAGAATGACCACAGCCTTATATAAATTATCTATTTTTAAAGTGCTTGAATTAGATCGACCACTTGCAGATGCTACAAAAAGTTGATATTTGGTAAGGAGACAGCTCTGGAGTCGCAAGCATCTGGAAAAATATCAGATTCTCAAAATTGTAATACTAAGTGGTTAATAATTTAAGACTTTTACTCCTCAATTTACTTTTAAAGGAACATAATAGCGTCAGGAATTTAAACTTTTAATTTTCCCTTCTCTTTGAATGCACACCAAATTAAACGAAGAAACCATTTGGATTAAAGAAACATTCCTTTAAAATAAATACTTAACGGTTCTCAAATAGGTGTGAAAATTAATAAAAAAATGGACTATGTCTATAGCTCAATTTTACTAACGTAAAGGGATACAACTGCGTCTTGAATTTCATCTTTTAATTTTCTCATTTCTTTGGTCCCACACTAAAGTCAACAATAATAACAATAACATGCTGGTCAAAAGAAAACTTTAAAATTTATTCTTCGCAAAGGGGTCGGCGTGGTCGAGTCGGTAAAGCTCATGGTTGCTAAACCGAAAAGTCTCGAGTTCGAACCCTCGGGCAGATGAGGCTCGTTAGCTGGGGAAAGCCACTCTTCTAGGAGAGACAACTCCAAAATTAAACAACTGCTGCCTTGTAGTTTGTTCTTGGTTGGACAAAGGCTATGGAAGCAAATCCAAAAAGAAAAGCAGGCTGAAATCGGAGTCAATGGCCTCAATGGCGCATAACCAGTTGACACGTAACGCTTAATTGTGTTAGAGGCGTGGTCGAGTCGGCAAAAAGCTCATGGTTGATAAATTCGAACAAAGTCTCGAGTTCCAACCCACTGGCAGATAAATCTCGATCCCATTCAACACTAATAATTAAGAACGAAGAAGAAGAAGAAGAAAAGATTCTTCGCAATTTTCAAATAGGTGTGAAAATTAAACTTAAACCCTATCTAATAACTAATATTTCAGATAAATATACACATTTATATATATATATATATATATATATATATATATATATATATATATATATATATTCTCACAAGTAGATACATTTATAGGATGTGGATGCAAATGCATCACTACGTTCACATACATACGCTGTCAAAATAATTACATACGAGTATGTATAATCCAATCACACGCACATACTGACACGCAAAAGCACATGCACATTTAAACAAATTCACAAATGCATCTGCTCATGCACACACAAAAGTTGAAGCATGTGCCTGTACATGCTCACACAATATCAACACATTTTTTTACACTATACATTTGAATTTTATATTTTACTAGCCGTCCCGGCCAGGCCCTGCTCTGGCTTCTGTGAAAAATCCTTCTGTTAAAGACCATCACCTGTGTGTTTAGTAATCATCATAAACCCGGCATTGCCCACCCAAACCACAACCAACCAAAACCAAAACAACAAAACGCAAACATAACGCTAACACAATTACAAATACAAACGAAAACAAAAACTTACAACAAACCAACCACAACCACAAACACCAATACGAACACAAAGAAAAAAGCAAACGAAAACAAACCAAATCCAAACACAAAACCAACCACAAACACAAACCCAAAGAAAAAAACAAACGAAAAAGCAAACGAAAACAAACCAAATACAAACGCAAAACCAACCACAAACCCAAAGAAAAAAAACACAAAAGAAAAAACAAACGAAAACAAACCAAATCCAAACGCAAAACCAACCTCAAACACAAATACAAACACAAACCCAATGAAAATAAAACACAAACGAAAACGAAAAAAGAAAGAACAAAAACGAACCAAATCAAAACGCAACCACTAACGCAAACCCAACCTAAACACAAAGAAAACACTAACGCGAATATAAACGCAAAGTGCTCACGGGGCTGAATCGCCTACTTCAACTTAATAAACGACTATAGTACCCCAACTTATTCATAGTCTTTTGCACTCACTTTAATGAACGTAGGCGCGAAACCGAACACGGGAGGCCCGGGACCCCAAAAAGCACCCTGTCTGGGCGCCAGAGGACGCACCATGACGTCACCGCCTGATTGAACTTAGTAAACGCCTATAGTGCATAACTTATTTATAGTCTTTTGAACTCACGCGAACGTAGATACCATAGCGTACACCGGAAGGCCCGGGGCGCCAAATAGCACCCTGTCGGTGTGCCGGATGACGCCCGGATTTGATTCACTTAAAGACTGTAGTAACCTATCTAATCTATAGTCTATCGCACTGTTTAAAACAAAATTATGCAGCATAGCGCTCACATGATAGCCCAGGGTGCCAAATCAAACCGTGCAGGGGCGCCGGCGGACGCGCCTGTTTCAATTTAGTGAACAAAAATGATAATACTCCAAGCTTATCCGTAAATGGAAAGAAATAAACGTATATGATTTGTAGGACCTGGCTTATTAAATGTTATTGATTTTAAAAAAAAATAATTATTATTGAACAGTATGTTCAGTGTATAGAATAAATAAAAGGCAGTGTTAAAAATACCTAACGACATTGCACTTAATCAATCCCCGCTAATTGTGTAATTTTTTTTTTCTTAACACCAAAAACAAAGTAATAAAATGTTAATTCTCTCTTCTTAAGGATTTATTTTTCATTAAAGGGAAGTAACTTTGCAGTCAATACATTTCCGACACAATTTTAGAAATTTTATAAACGTCGATACACTTTTTAAAAATTTTATGTCGCGTTCATAATTGAAAATTATTCTTCTAAGTAAATAGAATGAAAATTGTTTTTAAAGACTTTCAATGGTAATTTTTTGACTCGTAAATTTAGACTTTGAGCACGATAAAAAATCTAACACTTAAATCCGTAGAAGTGTCAACGACAAACTTTTTTTTTGCCACACGTTACAGAACTGAGCTTTATATATTAGATTTTAGAGACACAAAGAACAGGCTGAGAGCATTTTTGGTCTTTACCATGGCTTGGTACGTAAATATTCCTTGAGTTGCTATAAACATAAAATTACTCTAAGCATAATTTAAATTAATTAGGCAAAATAAAATAAATATTAAAAAATCTTTTTAAAAACAAGCGTTTAACTGCATTGAAATTAAGAAAATAAAAGAAATTTTTACCAAGAAAAGCTTTGGTCTCTCATTACATCACTTACATTTTGTAGTTTGTTCTTGGTTGGACAGTGTATTTTAGAAATATATAGATCTAGGCTAAACCAAAAACACGCGAGTTTAATGTCGAAGGGCTGCCACAATCCTTTATACACGGGAGATTTTCCTCACTTACATAACAGTCGAAGAAAACTTTTTGCCTTGTTTTCTTATGTTTAGGGATATCCAATTTAGATATCACTAAAATATTCACTCCAAGGGCAGAGGTTATTTACACACCTTAAATAATCTCCTAAATGTAATAATTTGAGATAATGTTAATGAATTTCTTAGCTGAAATGACAGGATTTGTGAAAACAAGTACTCTTATTGAAGGAAAACTGGAAAAACCGATTTTAATAATTTCCTTTTATATTTAAGCAATATTTGAAAGATTTATAAATTTTAAGGTAATCTATCTATTTAGGTTAACTACCTCATTGTCAATGCTTTAATAGTAATAGAAGTAGATCTATATTGTGAAATATTTGTGTCAAATATTATTAGGCTATAGATAACTGAAAAATAAACCAAAATCAATGGCTAAATAATAAATATATCAATAGGCCCTATTATACGGCCCATAGGCCAGAAATTAACTTTAAACATCAGTGTTTGCGATTTGCGTGCAAGATTTGATATATAAACAACAGTCATTTGTAAAATAGAGTGGCTTCCCCAAAGTAAAACATAAACAAGATGGCTATTAGCCAGTATTAGGCTATTAAAGATTCTAGTAAATGTCAGTAAATGAGC
This sequence comes from Physella acuta, assembly GCF_028476545.2. Classification (NCBI taxonomy): domain Eukaryota; kingdom Metazoa; phylum Mollusca; class Gastropoda; family Physidae; genus Physella; species Physella acuta. The sequence goes on from NW_026731584.1 coordinate 253,312, forward strand.
ATGGTTGCATCTGATGAAACATCGCTAGTCTTCATTTGTCATTTATTACTGAAAAGTTTTAATTCAATTGTTTAAAAACAGGTACATAAACAAAACAAGGACACATTTTTGTATTTTTCAAAACATAAATCCTTATCGAAATGTGAAATAATCATTAAAATTTAAGGAGTCATCTGTTTTACGATTTTACGTACCTCAAACGATAGATTATCAATTTTAAAAAAATGTTTTCATAAGTAGGCGAAAGTAAACGAATACATTTTTATTGTTTCGAATAATCTAAATACGCAATTTTAATATTAGCGCCAAAACATATTGGAAATTCCCAATGCCGAATCGTAATGGAGGCGAGCGAGTTGACGAGATTCCGTCCCCAATGTTGTTGACATGGAATAAAAACGTGCTTTTTAGATTTAGACGGTAAAAAAAAATAAAAAATAAAAACTTAAGCCTAAAATTAATTTAGAAATTTTATATTTTTAGAATAAATGTTATAAAAGTTGCAAATCCAGAGAACTTGAAAATAATTTGTTGAGTTTAAGGCTACATTTCTATTTATTTTCATCAAGCCTAAGTTATAACCGGATGTTTCACTTTCGTAAGACAAATATTGATTGGCTGTACAGTAACTTAGTGATCGATAACTATTTGTTTACAAAACTTTGCAGATCAAGTTTTTAAATTACAATGCAAATTTAAAACCCCATGACCTAGTTTTCTATTTTTAGCTTACAATGTGTACAATAAAATCAATGGCGGCCTATCCAATAGCAGGATGCCATTGTTTATGTCGCCATTACACGTGAAAACCAAATTGTTTTTGCTTTTTTTTTAATTTTTATTTAGTTACCGAAAATATTATAAACATCAAATACATCCAATCTTTAGTAAAGTCCGAAAAAACCCAGATATACAGGATTTTATAACCATACTAATTGTAACTACGCTGTGCATGATTTTTAAATGAATTTATACACCTCTCAAATACCTTTGAGACTTTTCTCGCTGGTGTCCATTTCCATTCTTTCTAGATTCTAGATCTAGAAATTATGATTAGACCTGTTGTCTAACCATACTGAATTCATTAAAGATCTAAATATTCTGAAACAAGACAGGTTTAATGTATAATCTTTTTAAACATGCTATATTACAATATATCATTTTGTATTTTTAATTATATTAATTTCGAATCATTCTAAGAACTGTATTATTAGTATTATATTATGTCACGACATCGGTTTAAGTCCGAGATCGTCTTCAATGGACACCAGCGAGAAAAGTCTCAAAGGTATTTGAGAGGTCCATAAATTAATTTTAAAATCTTGCACTGCGTAGTTACCATCAATATGGTTATAAAATCCTGTCTGTCTGGTTTTTTTCGGACTTTACTAAAGATTGGATGTTTTTAATATTTTCGGTAATTAAATACAAATTAAAAAAAAAAAGCAAAAACAATTTGGTTTTCATGTGTAATGGCGACATAAACAATGGCCGCCATAAATTTTATTGTAAACACTGTAAGCTAAAAATAGAAAAAATAGGTCATGGTGGCAAAATTTTGTAAACAAAATAACTATAAAGTGGGACTGTCAGAAATCGATCACGGAGTTCCTTTACAGCCAATCAATGTTTGTCTTACGAAAGTGAAGCATCGGGTTATAACTTAGGCTTCATGAAAATAAATAGAAATGTAGCCTTAAACTCAACAAATTATTTTCTAGTTCTCTGGATCTGCAACTTGTATAGAATTGATTCTAAAAATATTAAATTTCTGAATTAATTTTAGGCTTAAGTTTTTAATAAAATTTTATCTTTTATTATTTGTATGGTCCTAAATCTAAAAAAGCACATTTTTATTCCATGTCAACAACATTACGGAAGGAATCTCGTCAACTCGCTGGTGTCCATTATGGCTTAACGTTTCTTCTTTTCAAACTTAAAAAACATACTTTTTATTTTATATTCTATGAGTTAATGAAAATAATACATCAGATCAATGTATTAATATATTTGTGCGTATGCTTTAAAGTAGTTTTTAAGTAAGTGAAGTGCTTGAACATTTTCATTTACAATATTTATCATTATAATTATAAGATATTTTGCCAAAGAAATAAATAATAAGTATAAATTTTGTTTCTAATATTTGGTCATCAGAGAATTAGTGTCATCACAACTGTTTTTTCTAGTTATCTAATATCATACTAATATGCGAATGAGCTTTAATTCAGTAATCAAATTCAATTTTTGAAATGCCGATTACATTCTTTTGTCAACAGAAAATAAAATAACCGTTATTTAAAACAATGGTGAAGTCAAGCCTTGCCCGTGGACTCCAGTCATGCTTGGGCCAAAGCTGGAAGGAGGATCCTTTTAAAGACTTTGTTGTGATAGTTGAAGACACCGACTTTCACTGTCACAGGTTTATATTAAGTGCCTGCTCCAGTTTTTTTAAATGTATGTTCCAATCTGACTTGAGAGAGAAACAAGATGGCTGTACGACCCTACGTGAGATGAGCAGTGAAACTTTTGATGTTATAATCAACGCGATTTACAGTGGAGTTGATGGCTTGACTAAAGATAATGTGATAGACGTCTGGCACGCTACTCACATGTTGGATATACCTTTCCTTGTGCAAGAGTGTGAAGAATTTGCGTGCAAAAATATGTGCCTCGATAACTATATTGTTTTATATGAAACAGCGAAACTTTTAGAATCAAAATACGTTATAAATTTTGCATTAAAGTTTATGAAAGCCAATTATGAGCATTTTGTAGAAACTGAAACATTTCTGAATGTTTCTTTTAACATAATTCTTTCTTCAATTATAGATGATTATCTGGAAGTAACTTCCGAAAATATTGTTTTAGAATCTATATTAACATGGATTAATTATGAGAAACAAAGCTTTCAAAACCTAAAAGAAATTAAGACAGTGGTAACTGATAAAGATAAAGAAGAAAGTCAGACAAGTGAAATCTCTTTTGACGAATCTTGTAAATCAGAACAGGCAACTACAGGCTTTGATGCCCAATTTGGTTCTCCAAATGTAAATAATAGTTCTAACATGAAACGTGTGAAAGTATCAACAAAACAGATTTCCAGGCATGCTAAGAGAGATCGATTTCTAAGAGAAGAAACAACAGAGGAAGAAAAGAAAGATCAGCTTGTGAAGCTTTTGTCAGCTGCTAGGACTACATTGGCGACACGAGATTACTTAGACAAATTGATGGAACATCCGTTAATTTTATCAAGTCCTGAAGCATTCAAGATTATTCATGACTCGCTGATGAGCATTTGGAACTCTTCATCCACTAACGCAATCAAAGACTACAGACTCAGTAGTTCTTCTAGAAGTGTCATGGCATTTGTATCTAAAAACGAAGTAAAATTGTTTTCATTTAATGATGAAAATATATACTCTCTTGGTAATATTAGTGACCATGTGATAGACACTTCGTGTGGAATTGCATCACTTAATTCAGCATTTTTCTATTTTTACAACGAACCAAATGAGATTATGTCATCTAATAAGCGTAGCTGGTCCACTATCTCACGCCCACGCCACATATTGACAAAACTGAATGACAGTCCCACAGCACCAACAACAATAGTTTGTCAGAAAGATAAAGACTCAAACAATAATACGTTGGTACCTTTTCACAACAGTATCTTTTTGTTGTTATGTTCAGAATGTAATATTTCAAGTATAGACTCATCAAGTCAATTAGTTACTTTAAAACTAACTAAAGTTCCAAAAAGAGCGATTGTGTATGAAGACAATATAATAATAATATATAATTCCGTAGAAGTTGATTGTTACAACGTCACTACTAAACATTTTGAGCAGTACACTTTTGACGAAATTAGTATCGACTTCGTTTCATTCTTCAAAGGCAAGGATCTTTTTATTCTTCAGGGTAATGGTGTCTTAAGAAAAGTTGACAAAAACATTAGGTCAAAGATAGAGCTTAAAGTACTCACAAAACTTTGGGATGGAGATATTTCACTTACTGGAGCTGCTTACTTTAGAAACAATCTCATTCTTTTTTCTAAACAAAAATACAAGACAGAAATCTCCCCGTTGCCTGGGTTGTTTGAAAATATCCGGTTAATAACAATAGTAAGTGAGACAAACTTGACCCCTATGGTGGTACCAGACTCTTGGTTAGAAACGAATGTAGAATGAAACAGAAGTTACAAGTAAAAGAGAAGTTTATACAATTGTCTTAAGAGTGAAGTTTCTAAAATAACGATAATTTGAGTATCGGTTCAGTTAACGGACGATATTTTAAACATATGTAAACGGTCTTGTTTTCTTGATTCTCTAAAATTTTACGTTTTCCGAATTCTGAAAAAAAAACAATCGCTCCTACTGGACCGATTTCTTCAAAACGTTTAATAAGCTTTTATTTAACTTGCTTCTTCTGTCTGTCTAGACTGAAACGGGAGAGCGAAATTTAGGGCAATTTCTCTGAAATTCGGCATGTGGGCCTAGACCCAATGACAATGCAATATGACATTTAAGTTTGACTTATTAGGATGACTAATTATTTTTCATAAATTAATTAAATAATTCTGAAATTAGTAGGCAGACTTGTCCTTGTGGGACAGCCACTGTTGATTTCATTACAATTTTTTTTCTTTAGTTAGCTAGAAGCTAGACATAGACGATATCAACCGACAGATTCTGGTGAGCTGCAGTTCGGGCCGAATGTTTACAATCGTAGAACTGATCGAATATTAGGGGCAGATGATAAAGTTTTTAAACGATTTAAAAATTAGGGGAGGTAAGAAAATTAAAAAATTGCTATCGTCTGTAAACATGGTACCGGACGTCTGCTTTCAAGGGGTAGATAATCGTCTTTAAGATATCGCGAGCTACTGATGGTATTATAAAGAAAATATTTTTAGTCGTGTCGACTTCATAAATTAGGAATCACTAAAAAGTAGTAAATAAAACATATATATGTATATATAAATATATATATATATATATATATATATATATATATATATATATATATATATATATATATATATATATATAGCACATTTATAGTAACAAGCTTTTAAATGCACTGAAAATAAGAACATAAAGTAATTTTACTTTCTTTAATAAAAGCTTTGGTCGCTCGTCAGATCTCTTTCATAGTTTAATGATAAAGCGTTTATGAAAGAAAGCAAATTTATTTTATTTTCGTATTTTCAGTGCATTTAAAAGCTTGTTATCATAAAGTGTTTTTTTTTTATATTTGTTTTTTTATATGTAGGCCCATCTAGTCTCAATGACAATGCATTGGGACATGACATGTGGCTAAATTTGATGTTAAGTGAATTTTTCCAGAAGTGTTTATATAGTCATAATTTTGCATAAAATTCATTAGCACAATGTTGACTATGTCATCTGTTGTTATTAATTTGATAAGATTTCATTTTGTGCCTTCTGTTCAATTCATTCTTTATATTTTATAACATTTCTTAATTAAAAATAATTTTAAAATATTAAACAAATGTAGAGTTTTTTTTTTTTTTTGCTGTAAAGTATTTTTGAAAAAAAAATGTTAGACTAGAATTTAATTTTAAAAAATTTACATTTATAGTTCAAAATAAATAATAATTACTAGTTGTAAAATTGTATTTAATGTGTTTGTGTGTGTTTGTGTGTGTGTGTGTGACTTCAAATGAATAAAATGATACCTAGGCACTCACTACGGGAAAACTACTACACTCGCAAAATAAATTCTAGCTTTTGATTAAAAAAAGTATAATAAAACACATCAGTATACACATCACTATATTTTTAAAAAGTAGAATATAGTAGGATTTTAATTCTTATAAATAAATTATTATAATCGCAATTAAAACACAACAATTAAGCCTTTAGTTACAATTTAAATTAAATTTCTATGATTATATTGTTATGGTTTAATTTTTTATATAATAGTTTAATTTAAGAGCATTATTCTTGTTGTAGGTTTCCTATGTATTTTAATAATAAAAATTATCAACTCTAAAGCGATGCTTATGTTTCCATTTAAAGCAATATTTTAGAACTAAAACTTAATGGGTTTAGAACTTTTTTGTTCTAAAATTAGAAAAAGCAACAATTAACATCGATGTAACATTGTAATCTATTAGTCACAGTACAAGGCACATTAAGGCATATAATGTTACATTTTAATTTTTCCTCTAAATTCATGTGGACTTCAACGGAAAAATGACTACGTATAAAAAGTTTTAAATTATCTATTAAAAAGGTTCATTATTGAAAAGTTGATTAAATAATTTAATGTATGTGAGTTACTAACAGTATGTATTGTGACACATTTTACAATTTGAGAATTACAGCTGTCAGCTTACACATAACATCTGTCAAAGTTTTCATTAAATCAAATATATCATCGTATAGGCCTACTCTCTCTGTATTCATTTCACTTAAAGCGTAGCCTACTATTCTAACACATCCTGAAGACAAACTATTTGGGTTATTTGAGATTTCACCTTTTTAGAAACCATTCAATAGGTTTTGATAGAGCACGTTTAAAATAATTTTCTCCTTATCTATACAGAACTTACTTGTTCATTTTATGAGCTATAGAAAAAAACAATGGGGGTTAAAAACATTTGCCCAAGAAAGGAATAGCTTACAACTATTTTTATCGAATATTCCCAGACTTAAGCAAGGTAAGTTATGTAGGTTAATAATGACTACATTTCTTTAAGTTTATTTTTATCTCGAAAGATTAACGACTGTATTTTTGTATACAGGTATTCTGTAGGCCTACTGTTTTATTTTATTATTATTTTTTATAGATATAATAAATTTTAGAAATATTAGGTATTGCACAGGTCTAATGTTTTGTAAAAGTTATATCACTTTTATGCCTATAAGAGTAATCCGAATGTATAACATTAAATGTGTACTGTTAAGTAAATGTAAATGCATTTCAAATTGTGATGTGTTTGTTAATAAGTTTTTTTTTAAGTTAAGTAACTTCTTTTATTAGATTTTTGTAATCGGTTTCTTCAGGTTTTGTAAATGTCTATGTCCTCAAGTCAAGTAGATGCGCGGATAGAACACCACCACCTCGTCCCCTTTACAATACAATACTTTATTTTATATGAACGTTTTTTTCTATTTGTTGTGTACCTTTTGAGAGGGTGAACGAGAGTTATGAATGTATTTTTATAATCCTAAGATAATCACTGATGAAATTTTCTACATTATGTAATTTGTTTCGAATATTAAAAACACAACATTTTGCATTACTGTCAGAACATACTGGGTATTCCCGTTGCTACTGACTACGAAGGTTATAAACAAACAAGTCTTTACCACAAACAACGAATTCAATGTTATATTTTAATCGAATTAGTGCATTTAGATATACATAATCAAATAGTATTTCGCATCTCTAGTTCTTGTTATTGTTTTAAATGTATAATTTAATAGTCACATGTATGTAACCATTGCGAATAGTCCATCCTCACTCTATACAAGATATACCTTATGACAGGTAAGTGAATACAGTTAAGGTTGGATTCTATCAATATATATATATATATATATATATATATATATATATATATATATATATATATATATATATATATATATATATATATATATATATATATATATATATATCTATATATTTATATATATATATATATATATATATATATATATATATTATATATATATATATATATATATATATATATATATATATATATATATATATATATATATATATATATATATATATTTATTTATTTATATAATTTTATATATATATATATATATATATATATATATATATATATATATATATATATATATATATATATATATATATATATATATATATATATATATATAAGTGTGTTTTTGCTGTATTTTATACTTTTATATAATTTTATTTAATTTATTCTTAAAGTATAAATAATCCTGTGAATGACGTCACTTTTTATATTTAACGGCTTTGGACTTGTGTGATGTCACGTGGAGCTATAGAACAGGATTTAGCTAAGTGGTGTCGCATTTACGCATTAAAAAAAAGTGGGGTCATCCATAAATGACGTCACGCTTTTATGACGATTTTTACCTCCCCCCTCCCCTCCGTAACACGTCGTCACAAAAAAGCCAGACACCCCCCCCCCCTAAAGATGTCACACCTTAGCCTACAACCCCCCTCAACATTGCAGTTGATTTTTTTTAAACATCGATAATTTTCCAAAATCTTGTCTGAAATATGTCAAAATAGAGTATTTTAATCAATTCCTATTATAATTTATTGAAACTGTTTTCTAAAACGCTGAATAATGTCTAAAATTCGTTTTCTAACATTTCTTATCTATAAAGTAAAAGTGTGACGTCGCACCATCTGAACCCCCACTCCCCCTAATCACACATCGTCACAAAATTACCGACCCCCCTCCCCTTACGAGTGTGACGTCATTTATGAACGACCCCTTTAGCTTTTTTCTCATGTTTACACATAAAAACAAGAATACCTTAACGTGAACAGTATATAAAATGTCTAGTTATTACTTTTTAAAGACATGGCTGTTAAAAACTATTATTGCTATTGGTATGATGTCCGATGAGGGGTAGGCTAAAATGTCATGCGGAAATCGTTTCAAAAATAATTTCATTTATGGACGAAACATAATAAATTTTTCACATCAGGAATATAATTCTTTTTTTTTTTTTTTGAGACTTATTGCTTGAAATGAGAAAATAAAAAAAATAAAAAATTGGGATATTTTGCTCCCTGATAAGCTTTGTTTTTGTTTCATCTTTTATTTTCATGTATCTAATTTTTATAAAATTAATATTTCAACGAAACATAATCTAATATGTTAAGTAATAAACATAAGAATCAAATATATTTTAATATTGTAATACTTAATTTATTTTTTTTTAAAACGCAGGTAGATTTTATTTTATTGGCAACAGAACACAAATAAGTAAAAGCAACTCTATAAAATGGTGAAGTCTAGCCTAGCATGTGGACTCCTGTCATGCTTGGGCCAAAGCTGGAAGGAGGATCCTTTTAAAGATTTTGTTGTGATAGTTGAAGACACAGACTTTCACTGTCACAGGTTTATATTAAGTGCCTGCTCCAGTTTTTTTAAATGTATGTTCCAAAGTGATCTGAGAGAGAAACAAGATGGCTGTACGACCCTACAGGACATGAGCAGTGAAACTTTTGATGTTATAATCAACGCGATTTACAGTGGAGTTGATGGCTTGACTGAAGATAATGTGATTGATGTCTGGCATGCTACTCACATGTTGGATATACCTTTCCTTGTGCAGGAGTGTGAAGAATTTGCATGCCAGATCATGTCACTTAATAACTATATTGCTTTGTTCGAAACGGCAAAACTTTTAGATTCAAAATCTGTTACAAATTTTGCAATTAATTTCATTAAAGCCAATTATGAGCATTTTGTAGAAACTGAAACGTTTCTAAATGTTTCTTTTAACCTAATCCTCTCTTTGATTAAAAATGATAACCTAAAAGTAACATCCGAAAACTGTGTGTTGGAATCGATTCTAACGTGGATTAATTTTGACAAAAAAAACATTCAAAAACTGAATCAAATAAAGAATGAGCTCAAAGATGATCACAGTGAGGAAAGTTCGAGAGGGGGAATAACTTCGGATGACTTTTCTACTCTAGAGCAGCAAATTAGATATGTGGATGCGAAATGTGCAACTCCAAATGTAAATATCAATAGTGGGTGTTTAAAACATGTTAAAGAATCAAAACTACCTTTGGGAAATAGGAAAAGAGATCGATTTCTAAGAAAAGAAACAAAAGAGGAAGAAAAGAAACACCAGCTTGTGAAGCTTTTGTCAGCTGCTAGGACTACATTGGCGACACGAGATTACTTAGACAAATTGATGGAACATCCGTTGATTCTATCATGTCCTGAAGCATTCAAGATTATTCATGACTCGCTGATGTGCATTTGGAACTCTTCAGCTACTAACACACTCAGTGACTACAGACTCAGTAGTTCTTTTAGAAGTGTCATGGCATTTGTATCTAACAACCAAGTGAAACTGTTTTCATTTAATGATGAAAATATATACTCTCTTGATAATATTAATAACCATCCAATAGATACTTCGTGTGAAATTTCAAGTATAAATTCAGCTATTTTCTACTTTTACTTAGAGAAAAAAGAATGTTCAGGTTTTGGTCATTCCTGGTCTTTACAACCCCAGGGGCACATATTAGCAAAACTGGAAGACCATCTACATTCACCAAAAATAATTTTTAAGAAAGACAAAGATCTATATAATAATTTGTTGGTACCTTTTCATAACTCCGTCTTTTTGTTGGTATATTCAGAATATAATATTCCAAATATAGACCCATCATGTCAACTAGTTACTCTAAAACTATCTAAAGAACCGAAACGAACCGTTGTCTATGAAGACAATATTATAATTGTTTACCGTTCTTTAGAAGTTGATTGTTACAATATCACTACTAAACGCTTTGAGCCATACTCGTTTGAAGGCTTAAGTGACAATTTTATTTCGTTCTTCAAAGGAAAAGATCTTTTTATCCTCCAGGCAAACGGTGTCTTAAGAAAAGTTGGGAAAGACATTAGGTCAAAAATTGAGCTTAAAGTCATCACAAAACTTTGGGATGGAAATATTTCACTTACTGGCGCTGCTTACTTTAGAAAAAATCTAGTTCTTTTTTCTAAACAAGAAACTAAAATTTGTATCTCACAGTTGACTGGGTTGTTTGAAAATATCCGGGTGATAACATTAGCAAGTGACACAAACTTGACCCCAACGATCGTACCAGTGTCTTGGCTTAAAACCGCATAGCTTAGTTGTTATTTTAAGGAACTATAGTGACTTCTTACAAACTTATGTATACGTTACTTATTTGATTTATTAAGCTATTCAAATATAGTAAAAAAATTTGTTTTTAATTTATTTAATCGAGTTATTACAGTTGCGACTACGTTAGAGCAAAGTGATTATCATTAGCACAAGCTTCCGCCCTTATATCTAAAAGAACTATTGTTTATATCACTATTTTATTTTTATTTTATGTATTAGCTAGTAAATTGGATTGTGCCGGTTGATTGACTTACATTCAGTTACTCTCTTATTTGCTATCTTTTATGTACTGATTTATTTGTATAAACGTATTGAAACAATTTTTTAAAAAGACTTCATTAATCAGAGTAACATAAGATTAATACAGTCATATAATTCTCTTGATTTTTAGTTAACTGTAAAGTATAAAGGTCGCCATAAATTTGTTACGGTACTCAAGTAATCGTGTTTACACACACACACAGACACACAGACACACAGACACACAGACACACAGACATACGGACAAGATTGCAAAATTATGTTTTTCCGTATCAGTGAGGTGTAAAACGTCGAGATTTGTAAAAATCTCGATTTTTTTTTTTTGCACGATTACAATACTTTCTCTATACTACGTATATACGAGAAAGTAAAAAGTACTTGAATTAGATTTACCATTCGCGGATGCGACAAAAACTTGATGTTTGGTAAGTAGGTAGCTATGGTACCGTAAGCACCTGAAAAAAATATCAGATCCTCAGAATTATAATATTAAGAGGATGAAAATGGACATCATATGTAGCTAAATTGTATTAATTAAATGGACGTAACTGCGACAACACATTTAAGTAGAGGTATTATATAGATAATATAGTGACCCACACTTTTCTTTATAGTTATTGAAATTGTAGTGTATTATTTTATATTTAAAGAAATTATTTTTTCCCTTTTTTTTAGTGCTTTATTACATAGAAGCTTGTTATTAAAACGTTTTTCATATATTTTTTACAAGCTTATATTTAACTTACGTCCTCTCTTTGTCTTTCTTTCGTTATAGATCTATCACTTCTAACTGGCCGATTTGTTTATATAAACTGTAAACATAAAATAAACTATATTATGCCTCAAATCAAAATATAAAGCTTCTAAGAGAAATGTCTGCTTGTTGTATAAGTAACAACTGTCAATTATAAAACTACTCATTTAATATTAAGTATATGTGGCTTTCTGTGATATTTGGGTCGTTATGTTTAGAACTCTGGTTCTTAATCTTTTTGGATGTACTGAACCCCACTAGTTTCATTAGCGCATAATTACTAACAGAAAATCAAATTCAGAGTACGCGCAAACCTGTTTCACAGAACGTAATTAAATAATCGTACTCAAAAAAGTCGATATTTTTTAAATTGGTATTGGAAAATCAATACAGTCTATGATGGGATAAATCTTGTGATGGTTGTGAAGGAAACATGTTTAGGAATATTATAGTTTCATGGTATCCAATATTCATAGCAATCATATAATAATAGAGTTTTTGGCTTAATTATGTTACCTAACTTAAATGCAAACAATAAAACAAAAAAATAATGCAAACACAAACATGTACGCAAACGTAAACACAAATATAAAAATAAAAACGCATATTTAATAGGAAACATAAGCACTAACATAAACGCAAACATAAACGCTAACATAAAACGCAAACATAAATGCAATTATAAAAACAAACTTCAAGGAAAACATTAACATGATTATAAATGCAAACGCAAACATAAACTAGATCACACAAACAAACATAAACATAAACGTAACATAACACAAACACAAACTTAAACTCAAGCACAGGCATAAACGTATTCGCAAATGTAAACGCAAACATAAAAAACATAAACACAAACTTAAACTCAAGTGTAAATACAAACAGCGCAAACAATAATGTAACGGCAAACAAATACTCGATCGTAAACACAAACTTTAAAGCAAATATAAACGCAAACAATAATGCAAATGGAAATATAAACGCAGACATAAAAGCAAACAACACAAACACAAATAAAAACGCAATCATAAACGCACATATAATGCAAACATTAACACTAATGTAAACACAAACTTAAACGCAAACATAAATGCAAAGAAAAACACAAAAAGAAACATAAACGTAATATTAGAGAACTTTTAGGAGCGGCTATCAACTGTCAGTGATTAAAAATAATAATTAATAAACAGTACATTACTTGTTTTTAATAAAATAAATATAGTATTAAAAATACCTTTTTTTTACTACAAAGTAATTTAACAATCCATGCAAGTTAGACAATTTTTTCCAACATGAAAAGAAACAAAAGGAAGCTTTTTTTATTAAAAAAAATTTTTGTGAAAGGTAACATATTTAGTTTGATTTTTTATTTGAACGTGACCTCAAATTAAAATTTTAGCTTGTAAAATGTTAATTTATTTTTAAAAATGATCTATTTAGAGTTTGTTTTCTAGACATCAAATCAGATTTTTAGTTTGGTTTTTATTCTTTGCATGTCTTCCCCCCGTCCGTGCGCACGCCTGGTACATAAACAGACATAGAATCCATTATATATATATATATATATATATATATATATATATACATATATATATATATATATATATATATATATATATATATATATATATATATATATATATATATATATATAAAGAGAGAGAGAGAGCGAAAAAGACAGTGATACCTGTGATACACTCACACGGCTTAGTGGCACCACTACTGATGCTGAATTAACTGCGCATTATATTTTTGCTATTGTTTTTTGTTGTTGAAATATTGATTAATGCCACGTATGGAATTCCATTCGTCAGTTTCTATATTTACATCCCGGTAGTGTAACAAGGAAACGTAGAAAGAAGTTACAGACGCTTAGAGGCATATTATATTTTTGTAGGAAAAACGTTATACGAGGTAAGAGTACTTTTATTATTTATTTACTACTAGCGTACCCGACCCCCGCGCGTTGCCGCGGGGATAGAAGAAAGTTTGACGAAATATATTAGGATTTCACCAACGCGTTATCAATTATAATTATATGATCTTAGGAGCGTGACATTCTTTTCTAAAAATGAGTTATTTAAATGTAAACAATGCCTGCGCTTGGATCATAAATATCAGGACACGGGTTTACCTACAATACCGCATGAAAACCTTGAGTGTACATTAATCACTCACCGAAATAATATGGTAACACACTTCAGTGACCGCCTCTATGTCAGAGCGTAGAGGGGCGCTCTCAGGGCCCCCACCCCCTGATTACACTATCGCATAGGCGCGGCGTACTACCCCTGGCTCCTTAAAACTAACAGGCGCCATCGTGCCAAATAGCATCCTGTTAATAATGATGCAGATTTCGTCATTTGCTAAAGTGACACAAATGAATAGGATTTTTTTCTTTAACATGTAAAAAAATTATTTGACGTGTTTTAAATATCATTGTGACTGATGCAATATGCTATCGTTACTAATGGTCTATTATTAGATGCTCGATCTCAATTTCTGACTGGATTGTCTAATAATAGATGCTTGTTGCATCATTCGCAAAGTGACGAAACTCTACAGTAGGCTCCTCATATTCAAAAAGTTATTTTTTCATCTTTCGCAAGGTGACGAAACTGTAAAGAAGGATTTCCTCGCGTTACAAAGTTATTTTTAGAAGCCTGTTGTAGTTTTACCGCTGAATATAATAGTACCTCTTACTTGCTATGCAGGACGCTCGATTAATGGATGCCAAGTGCCAACATCGTCGCTCTAAACCTCTGGGCGCCAAACCGTGTATTGACGAAAGTTGTACCCTATATGGCGCCGCTCATAAGAAACTTTAGTTTTCTTTTTCGCAGAAAAATTCTCGGGAGTATTCTCATCTACTCCCTTAAGTTTCATGGCACTCGGATGAACCGCATCCGAGTTTTATTTTTTATATACCGTGTAAAGAGAAAAAAAATCGCCCCCCTCCCGGAGGGCGCCGCCCTTGCAATATTAAACAATATTTTTTTTTTTGCAGAACCATACTATTGAGTTATCTAATCATCTCCCCAAAGTTTCACGGTACACGGATGATCGGTGTGAAACCGAAATAGACTTTTATTTTTATAAACCGTATATAGAGAAAAATCGCAGCCTCCCATGGCGCCGCCCTTGCGAAATTAAAAATGATTTTTTTACAGAACCCTTCGTAGAGTTTTATAATGAACTCCCCAAAGTTTCATGCCTATCGGATGAACGGTGTCACTGCAATTCACTTTTATTATTTTTATATACCGTATATAGAGAAAAATCGCACCCACCTGTGGCGCCGCCCTTGCGAAAATAAAAATGATTGTTTTACACAACCCTTACCTGGGGTGTTCTAATCAACTTCCCAAAGTTTGATGGCGATCGGATGAAAGGTGTAAAACCGGAATAGACTTTTATTTTTATATACCGTATATATAGAAAATCGGCCCCTCCCGTGGCGCCGCCCTTGCGAAATTAAAAATTATTTTTTTACAGAACCCTTCCCTAGAATGGTATAATGAACTCCCCAAAGTCTCATGGCTATCGGATGAACGATGCCAAACCAAAATCGACTTTTATTTTTATATACGGTATATAGAGAAAAACAAATCGCGCCCTGCAGGGGCGCCACCCCTGCGAATTTGACATTTTTTTTTTCGCAGAAACCTCCCCAGGAATATTCTCAACAACTTCCCAAAGTGTCACGGCGATGTGATGAGAGGTGTAGTAATGCATAAAGGACAAACAAACACACAGACACACAGACATACATTGCTTTTTATATATATAGACTAGCGTACCCGACCCCCGCGCCTTGCCGCGGGGATAGAAGAAAGTTTGACGAAATATATTAGAAGGATTTCACCAACGCGTTATCAATTATATGTTCTAAAGGGCGTGACCTTCTTTTCCAAAAATGAGTTATTTAAATGTAAACATTGCCTGCGCTTGGATCATAAATATACGGACACGATTTTACCTACACTACATTAATCACTCACCGAAATAATATGGTAGAACACACTTCGGTGAACGCCCCACTGTCAGAGACGTAGAGGGGCGCTCTCAGGGCCCCCACCCCCGATTACACTACCGCATAGGCGCGGCGTACGACCCCTGGCTCCTTAAAACTAACAGGCGCCATCGTGCCAAATAGCAACCTGTTAATAATGATGTAGATTTCGTCATTCGCTAAAGTGACACAAATGAACAAGATTTTTTTCTTTAACATGAAAATAAAGTATTTGGCGTGTTTTAAACATCAGTGTGACTGATGCAATATGCGTTATTGATGGTCTATTATTAGATGCTCGATCTCAATTTCTCACTGGATTGTCTAATAATAGATGCTTATTGCATCATTCGCAAAGTGACGAAACTCTACAGTAGGCTCCTCATATTCCAAAAGTTATTCTTTCATCTTTGGCAAGGTGACGAAACTGTACAGAAGGATTTCCTCGCGTTACAAAGTTATTTTTAGAAGCGTGTTGTAGTTTTACCGCTGAATATAGTAGTACCCCTTACTCGCTTTGCAGGACGCTCGATTAACGGATGCCAAGTGCCAACATCGTCGCTCTAAAACTCTGGGCGCCAAACCGTGTATTGACGAAAGTTGTACCCTATATGGCGCCGCCCATAAGAAACTTTAGTTTTCTTTTTCGCAGAAATATTCTCGGGAGTATTCTCATCTACTCCCTAAAGTTTCATGGCACTCGGATGAACCGCATCCGAGTTTTATTTTTTATATACCGTGTAAAGAGAAAAAAAATCGCTCCCCCCCGGTGGTGCGCCGCCCTTGCAATATTAAACAATATTTTTTGCAGAACCCTACCATTGAGTGATCTAATCATCTCCCCAAAGTTTCATGGTACACGGATGAACGGTGTGAAAACGAAATTTTATAAACCGTATATAGAGAAAAATCGCAGCCGCCCGTGGCGCCGCCCTTGCGAAATTAAAAATGATTTTTTACAGAAGCCTTCCCTGGAGTTTTATAATGAACTCCCCAAAGTCTCATGCCTATCGGATAAACGGTGTCACTGCAATTCACTTTTATTATTTTTATATACCGTAAATAGAGAAAAATCGGACCCTCCCGTGGCGCCGCCCTTGCGAAATTAAAAATTATTTTTTCGCAGAACCCTTCCCTAGAGTAGTATAATGAACTCCCCAAAGTCTTATTGCTATCGGATGAACGAAGCCAAACCAAAATAGACTTTTATTTTTATATACCGTATATAGAGAAAAATCGGACACTCCCGTGGCGCCGCCCTTACGAAATTAAAAATGATTTTTTACAGAACAGAGTTTTATAATGAACTCCCTAAAGTTTCATGCCTATCGGATGACCGGTGTCACTGCAATTCACTTTTATTATTTTTATATACCGTATATAGAGAAAAATCGGACCCTCCCGTGGCGCCGCCCTTGCGAAATTAAAAAATATTTTTTCACAGAACCCTTCCCTAGAGTGGCGCCACCCCTGGGAATTTGAAATTTTTTTTTTCGCAGAAACCTCCTCAGGAATATTCTCAACAACTTCCCAAAGTTTCACGGCGATGTGATAAGAGGTGTGGTAATGCATAAAAGACACACACACAGACAGACAGACACACACACATACATTGCTTTTTATACATATAGATTATTGATATGCTTAAAAGTTTTAAGAATGGATTTTCTTGTGATGGGTTATCTAACATTTTTGGTCTATTTAAAGACTATTATTATTGATGTCGTTTTCAGATAAAAAGTTAAAAACCAAAAGATTACTCTTTTAATTAAAACTTGTGCATACCTTTATACATATCTGTACACGGGTGATTGTTTGACTTTATATACCAAATAGATAAACTTGATTTGTAATGTAGAGAACAGCTTAATAACATTTGTCTTTTATAAATACTTTATTAAAATATAGGTGTACTTGCTGTTTAACTAATTTAATAGAATCTAAAAAGTTGCTTTGTTCAATTAAATATAAAATATAGTTAAAAAAACAAGCTACGTTTCCAAGAAAATATTGTGGGGGTTTTTAAGTTATACTACATCGGGAATATTTGTTTGAAAGACCATTGGGACGATTATAATTGACGTTTATATTTTCCATGACATGAAGTGGAGCATTCATTTAACATACATACTAGTATGTAATACAGTTATTTTATTAGTATTCTTTTCAAAAATTGAACTGTATTCATATGCGAGGAAGCTAATATATTGCACAATTTTGAAAAGGCCTTAATTAACAAAGCTCCAAAGGGTATGAGACAAGAACGGAAATTCCAATTTACTGTTAGTGTAGTGTAAACAAAAGTGAACAAATATAACGGTGATAGGACTAATGATCTCAGGAAAAAAATATCTTCTGACAAATGATTTAAAAGACGAATAATGTCACGGACAAAAGGTATCAGAACAAATTTTATCCTGGACAGAGGATCTCAGACAAAATATTTAAAATAGGAAACAAAAACGAGTTATGTTGAACAGTTTTAGAAAAAAGAACCAAAACGTTAATCTACGTATTACACACCTAAGTTTTGGTTTACTGAGTATGATGGGCACCTTATTCAAATCAGGGAAAGTAAATTCGGTAAGGTAATTTTCTAGCCTCCATATGCTAAGATCATAGAAACAGAAAAATTCTACCTCAACAGCGCTACAAATACCCATGTAAAAGATCAAGCGATATTTTTTATCGAAGCATTTTATAATTGTAGAAAAAGTAAAAATCTGTTTCTAAAGATTGTCTAACTGAAACTATACTTTAATTTCGAAAACTTCAAGGAGATATATTAACACTAATTAGCTCTAAATGCATGTATATTTTCATTTTTTTGCATTTAAATATAGTTATAAAATATTAGTAAGAACTAAGTGTTAAAATTAAAGTCTAAAAAAAAGTTCGTTTTATATAAACAAAACTAGACTACTAGTTATCCTTGGATAACCATGGGTTTTGGGTGTTATCAATAAAGGACGTCACGTTTATTTGACGACTTTTATATTTCCCCTCCCCTTCCTACTGTCAGACATCGTCATAAAAAAACCAGACGCCACATTAAAAAAACGTCACACACAAGACAACTTGTTTTTGTCTTTAAAAACAAACATCGATTTCGACTGAGCGTGGGTCTAATCACACTATCCATTTTGCTTTAACAATACGTCTGTTTGCTATTTTAGCTTTATAAAGCGTTAAACTTTTGAATTGGCAAGATGGTCTTCCATGGAAGCCGCCTTGTTTGTTTTGAAAAAAAGATTAATTAATCTAGTGTCGTTAATATAAATAAAGTTATTGTTCTGAAGTTTTATAATTAAAGTAGTGTTTCTTCCAAAGAATATACCAATAAATTAATTATTCTTTCAATAAATTAATGTTTAACAGTTTAGTAAAAAAAGATTATTTTCTACATAAATACGTATTTTACAGCTCTACACATATTGCAGATTCACTCCTGTAACCAAACAGACAAACAAAAAAAAAAAAACAAATAAATATACAAACAGGTAAACAAACTTGAGTTTTATTAGTATATAGATAGATAGAAAGATTTTATGTATTCAGCATTCTTTGCCAATCATCAAATAAAGCCATTAGAGATTATTATAATGTATTAGAGACTATTTTTTGGTTTTATTTTTTCGCTATCTTTTAATAGCATACGAGCCGACCCGCGGCGTATCATACGCCGCTATTTAGTTGTTTTATTTTCTACTTTTCAGTAATTCATAATTTGTGAATTCGACAGTACCAATGCTGCCACTGAAAATATTTGCTTAAAAACACTAAACCCCCTTCCCCCCCCCCACGTGAAAGCAGCCTCCTCTTAGTTACCTCCTCTAAGTTTAAAATCGTTTCAAACTAAATTATCTGCCCCTAATAGCCGTCACCAAACCCGTCTTTATGATTGTAAAATGTAAACAGCGTGAACCACAGCTCACCAGACCATGTGGGGGGGGGGGGGGAGTGGGGGTGGGGGTGGTAGCGATAGAGAGGAAGAGAGGGGACTGTAAGGCGCGCTTGCAGCTTGTTTTCTAACGGCTCCCAGAAGAGAATTATATATATATAGATGCACTTACCTTTTTACATTTTTGTTGTTAATTAATTAATTTTGAATTTATCGTCGTAGAAGGAAAAGCGGCATTTCTATTGAAGTAAATATGGAAGACCAGAACAAGAGCGAACATCAGTTTATCCCAGGTGTGAACGTGAGTACATGTACTTGCATATTGTAAAATGGAAGACACTTTAGTAAACTGTATTTTTGTGTACACCCATAGGACATCATGAAGCCGAGATCTGCCATGGAGGTGAAGCTGACTTACACAAGCATTGTGTTGACTGTAAGAAGAATCCTGGTCATATCGACTTCATACCTGTTAATGATATTAACATGGATCATCTCCCCTCTAAATACCGCGATGCTGCAGTGCTGGAATCAATCAAAACTTTATCTGCTCTAACAGTCATGTTAAAAGTAAAATACACAAGCACGGAAAGACCGGATTCTGTTCACTTATTCTCTGGTCAATATCCATTTTTCAACAACAGAGGAAGTGACGTGTTGAGGACAGGGACGGGGAGGGTGTGGCACGTGGACAAGTATACGGAGAAAGACAACAAGGGCACTTGTCCTTGTGACAAATGTCAACACTCGGACACACCCAGTAAAGTGTGGGGGGAGTTTCAAGTTCTCACAGCCAGCCACGTTGTGTTTGATGAAAGTGAAGTGCGAGAGACCAAATGTATTTTTGGGTATGATCAAAATGACAGTGAGGTGAAAACTCTTCAAGGGTGTAAACTTTTAGATGCCGATAGCCAGAAAGATTGGTGTAGATTTACATGTGCGACTTGTGATATGACTTTAGTTGAAGAGCAATTGAAAATGTCTTCTTACTTTATGGAACTTTCTAGAATATTACAAAGGCAATTCTCGAGCATAGAAGATGATACGATGGCTATTATTGTCTCTCATCCACACGGCTGTCCAAAACAAGTAACTATTGGAAAGTTAAAAACTGAATTGAAAAGAAAAGGCTATCGTACTCTCTACAATGGAGAGAAATATGATTGGACATACACAAAGTACACGTACACCACACCTACATGTAATGGCAGTAGTGGTGCGACGGTCTACGCCCCGTTTAGTGATCTGAGATGCATTTTGTGGCATCCTCACAGCGGAGCTAACGAAACAGAAAGTTATTGTGGCGAAGATGCTTGGTTTAGTTTAGATTGTGGTTGTGAGATTGGATATGAGCAGAGAAAAAAGTTTTGTACTCCCACTTTGCATGTGGACAGGGAGGATGCAACAAACCTCCTAAAAAGGTATTCTTTTGAACGACCTGCTTTTGGAAGTGAGGAAAGCAAGGCGAAAAAGTCAAAGACGAGTAAAGAAAAACGCAGAAACGAAAATTAAAAGAAAGTAACACAAAAGCTTTTTAAATTGCTTTTTTTGGAGGCTTGGGCGGATTCATGGCATTTGACATAATTTATATATATATATATATATATATATATATATATATATATATATATATATATATATATATATATATATATATATATATATATATATATATATATATATATATATATATATTATCGCTCTATAGTTTTCAATAATTTTAATTGATGTTCACTTAAAGTGGTTTTGTGCATTTTAAAAATGTTGGTTCAATATTCCGTGATGTTCCTGTTTTTCATCAAATTTTAGAAGTTCAAATAAATGCAATTTTACTTTCACTGTTCTTTTTCACTATGGAAGAGAAACGTAAAGTGTATATTGTTTCATTAAAAAATCGACGTTCTTTAGCATTTTAAAGATGCAGCCCTATTTATTTTCTAGTTAGATTCGTTAAAGGAATTCAAATTGAATTTTTTTTCAACAAATTTTCAACGTTCTGCTTCTGAATAAATCCTTATGTGAGTTTCTGTGCACTAGATAATTACTAGTTGCTGCTTTGTA
Source organism: Physella acuta (assembly GCF_028476545.2). NCBI lineage: Eukaryota > Metazoa > Mollusca > Gastropoda > Physidae > Physella > Physella acuta. The sequence goes on from NW_026731584.1 coordinate 275,184, forward strand.
CTATGTAATATGTACACACACTTATTAACCATTCTGTATATTTTCTAAAAACAAGATTATTTAAATACGCAACTGTAATATTTTAAAACTGACATTGCTTTTGTGAAATTTTATTTGTTACTGTGATTTAAAATATTTTAGTCTCATGTTACACGAAAATAAAATGGCTTTTAAATTCATTGACTACTATTATTGTCATTGTATATTTTAGAAACAGCTAAGGAATACGTTTAATGATATATACATTAATTCAATGTTCATATCCAGTCCACATAAACAAGATAAACGATATTTTTCTATATAGACTAAAATTAATTTTACGCAATAGATTTTTCAAATGCCAAGATAATAAGACAGAATTAAAAGCCCTCATTATGTCTTTCTAATGTATAAACAATCCACACAAGCACCTTGCACTTTTCAGGAAAAAATGTAGTTAAAATAATTCACTCTAATGTATTGGTAAACGACTTGACGATCGACGTGATCTACAACTCCTTGCTTACTCATGAAGATGATATATAACTGTAAAAATATCTTTGTGATTGATGATGATGATTTTCCGTTCTGTAGTCTAATTTGACCGGTGGGTTCCCTTAGGTCAGCTTTAGGAAAATAAAACAGATGAATTATCTATTTTCGACCCCTCTTGCATGTTGAAGATGGTGAATTTATTTCCTAGTGATTCCAGTGCAGTAAAGATGAAACAAATATCTCTGTCTAATAATACTATTCAGCGTAGATGTTAAAAAAAAAAACACATCTTAAATGAAATCAAGGTTTCACAATTTTTTTCTTTTCAAGTAGATGAATCAACAGACGTGAGTTCGTATTCGCAGTTGATCGTCCTTGTGAAATGTATTCATTCAGATAATAATAAGCAAGTGTTGGGATTTTGTGAAGATATCATGGAGAATATAAAAACGTGGTTTAAAACTGGATCTTTCTTCTTCTTCTTCGTTCTTAATTTTTAGTGTTGGAAGGGATCGAGCCTTATCTGCCAGAGGGTTTGAACTCGAGACTTTTTCGAAATTGTTAACCATGAGCTTTTTACAGACTCGACCACGCCTCCATCACAGTTAAGGATACGTGTCAACTGGTTATGCGCCATTGGGGCCATTGACTCTGATTTCAGCCTGCTTTTCTTAAAAAAAATTGAAAGAGAAGATTTCTGGGCATCTTGGATCTCTTGAGAACGAACTGCGGCTTTATTTCCCTGAGCTGTAAGAAGAAGAATCTGCGTTGACACCTTACCCTTTCTCTGCTTACCTTGATGTTGCCAGCATTCTTGATGACTTACAGGATGAATGATCCCGCGTCACGTACCGTGTTTAATGCAAACCTGCTCACACAATTTTGGTGTAGTATGCAACATTCATACCTAGACGTGTCATGGATTGCCCTTCGAGTTTTAGTTTATTTTGTGTCTACATATCTTTGCGAGAATAGTTTTTCAACACTTCTACAATTAAAAACAAAACTTCTTTTTTTCTTGGTTCTTATTTTAGTGTTGAAAAGGATCCCCATACAGCACAGTTAAGTGTACGTGTCAACTGGTTATGCGCCATTGAGGCCACTGACTCCGATTTCAGCCTGCTTTTCTTTTTGGATTTGCTTCCCCAGCTAACGAGCCTCATCTGCCCGAGAGTTCGAACTAGAGACTTTTCAGTTTAGCAACCATGAGCTTTAACGACTCGACCGCGCCGATCACCAAAAAAAGAAATAAAAGAAATAAATAAAATAATGATAATGATATTAGGTTAGCGTTAATAGCATGTAATTTCACTCACCGCATTAAAATAGTTATTAAGAATAATTGTTGAAAATCTTACTTTAGTGCTTATTAACGTCCTTACTAATTTAGACTTTTCATTTATATGGGGGTCGCGGGTCACTTACTTTTGATAAAAGGGGGTCGCCACTCATAAAAGTTTGGGAACCACGGCCCTCTTAGATAACCATGCGCGCAGCAAATAGATTTTTTAAGAAAAGTAATCTTTATTTATAACCGTATCAAGTACGTAATAGAACGTAGATATAGGCCACATGCATTTGCGTACAGTCGTGCATTGAAAACAAGGTAGTGTAAACCAGTATTTCAATGATATGTATTTTCTTGCGCTTATTTCGGTTGTAACAAAACACAATAAGATAAATGGAGTAGAAAGTCGATGAATAAGAGAAAGTAGGTAAACTTCATTGAATAGTTTAAACCATTGTATACATTTTAAATTGACTTTTGTGAGATAAAACAATTGTACTGCTCGTCTACCAGTCATGTAAATGACTGATTATAAAATTTTTGTTACGTTGTACATTGCTTGGTGATTGAATACTTGCATTTTGGTAAGTTGTCGAGTACATTAAAAATGACAGCACCATTTCACAGTACTAAACTCTAATTATAGAGTTTTTTTGTGTATATGAAACAATTTTCAAATCGCCCACTTGGTGTGTATGTGGCTATTGAAAGACGTATAGACCGTAAAATCAATACGCTGCTCCTGTTAAGCTCGGTATAAAAAGTAGACCAAAATATTTTGTTTTCGAATTTTAATTATCAAACTTGTGTATATGATCGTGTCATACATCATCACTTTTTCCCGTTTCTACCAATAATAAGATCAAACTGATATCATTCTTCGACACCACTGCCAGATGCAAATTCAACATTCTATAAATGAAAATCAAAGAGAAACAAAACCCTTCAGTTGCGAAGTTAATAACAAACTCGAATGGTTCACGTGTTTGGGGCTATCGACAAGAAAAATTAAAAGTATTATGTGAAATTACTTGAAATTAACCAGGTAGAAGTATTAACTTACCAAGAATATAAAAGAACAGATTGCACAATATTAATAAATGAAACAGGACACAGAGGTCTGTAGGTACCCCTGCATCAGTGGAGATGTTGCAAAATTGGATACAAATAATAACTCTCTGAACATTAGAAACTGGGATATCCAGTGACGCTCCAGAAGAAAACTGAATGCCATAATCGGTGAGAAATCACGCGTCTATCTGTTGCAAGCAGTCCGAGCCGAATTAGCAAAATGCTCTAGAGGTCGAGAACGTCTCGTTTTAGAAATTTGGACCAGTCTGGTATCGTCAATTATAATACGCCAACTACTAACAACATGCGTATAATCGTTGACTTACGACTATGAGTATTGGTTTCTTCGTAATTTAGCCGCTGTGAGATGTTGCCGTAGATGAATAAATACCGTACGAAGGTAAAACATGATTTTCAATTAATATTTCTAGCATATTTCTTGGTCATAGCTATTATACTGAACTTCAAATACAGTATGCCAACGCCACAGACAAAGATGTCCATGACCTCTAATCAATGTTTCAGAGTAAATTTGCTAATATAAAACACAGACGACTTTGACAAATATTACTCCAGTAAACATATTCATCTGTTTTAAAACTATAACAGTTTATCGCATTTTGTAATTTGTTTATTTACTTAAATTTCACTTCACGTACGCTCTCATACCCAAACAATCGCACTTCCTCCACAGTTAGTCGTGTAGTAGCCCACCCTTTACACAACGTAGCTGATTTTGAGAAGAGGTTTTATACCTCGCACAGATGTATGGAAGTTAAATAACGATTATGGAATCCCTTCGAAATTTATCAACATTATTATTTAAGCACAGCAAGGCAAGGTAAGCACTAAACACAGATACAGTCTATGTTTATTAAAACATATGCATTTTCTAACACCATTTCAAAGATTGTCTGCAATACAGCTATAAATCATAAAATATAAAGTAAAACAATTATATAAAAATGATTTATCTATCTATATATATATTCTATATTGTATATAAAGCAATGTGTTTGTGTGTGTTTGTCTTTTATGCATTACTACACATCTCATCACGTCGCCGTGAAACTTTAGGAAGTTGTTGGGAATATTCTTGGGGAAGTTTCTGCGAAAAAAATATATTTCAAATTCGCAGGGGTGGCGCCCCGACAGGGCGCGATTTGTTTTTTCTCTATAAAAGGTATATAAAAATAAAAGGCTATTGCGGGTTCACTTCGTTCCCCGATCGACATCAAACTTTGGGGAGTTGATTAGAACACTCCAGGTGAGGTTTCTGCTGAAAAATGTTTTTTAATTTCGTAAGGGCGGCGCCACTGGAGGGTGCGATTTCTCTCTCTATACGGTTTATAAAAATAATAAAAGTGAATTGCACACGTCCGCTATGAAACTTTGGAAAGATGTTGAGAATACTCCAGAATACTCCTGGGGAGGTTTCTGCGCAAAAAATATTTTCAAGTTCGCAGGGGTGGCGCACCGGCAGGGCTCGATTTGTTTTGTCTTTATAACGGTATATAAAAATAAAAGTCGATTGCGGTTTCACACCATTTATTCGATCGCCATGAAACTTTGGGGCGTTGATTAGAACACTTCAGGGAAGGGTCCTGCAAAAAAAAAATATTTTTTAAAAATTCAGGATGCTATGTGGCGATCTGGGTTATCCTGTGAGCACTATGGCGCCTATCTTAGTTTTAAGGAGCCAGGGGCCGTACGCGTCGCCTCTGCAGTAGTGTAATCGGGGGCTCCAGAGAGCGCCCCTATACGTCACTGTCAAATGGGCGGTCACCGAAGTGTGTTCTATCTCATTATTTGTGTGAGTGATTAACGCACACTCAAGGTTTTCATGCGGTAGTGTAGGTAAACCCGTGTCCCGGTATTTATGATTCAAGCGCAGGCATTGATTACATTTAAATAACTCAGGTTTAGAAAACAAGGTCAGGTGTCTAGGAATATATGATTGATTACGCATTGATGAAAATCTTCTTATATATTTCGACAGACTTTCTTCAATTCCCGCGGCAACGCGCGGGGACAGTACACTAGTTATAAATAAAAATTAGGGGAATAAATATATACAACTAAAGAGTTTTCTTTATTAAAAGCATTGGTCGCTAAATGTGTAGGAAATTTTTTGAGCGACCAACTGTTTTATTAAAATAGCAATTAGTTTTAATGTCTCAATTTCAGTAAATTATAAGACTTAACATTTTTTTAAATATTGTTTTAGCTTTGTCACTAATATCTCAACATGTAGTGTTGCGTTTGACGAACAATTACTTTATAAATTATTTTTTTCCAAATTCGTATAAAAATAAAAATAAATAGGCCTATAATTCACGTTTAACGGATACCGACGGCGGCTAGTATCTGTTTAATAGTGCGGAATATTATTTGTACTTTATAAATTCATATTCGTTTTTTGAAAAAGCGTAAATTATTACTTCCAGTCAACGGAAAGTACTCAAGATTTAACAGAAGGCAGAGAATTAGATCTTTTACTTATATGTGAAGTTTTGTTTATCTATCTGAAAAATCACTCAACTAGTAAATAGCTAAAAATTTGATACATGCCTACAAATATGATATTATACTTATGTATGAAATTTCATCAGCCTAGCTTTAATGGTCTTCAAGTTATTACGTTCACAGACACACATACATACATACAGAAGGGGTCGGCGTGGTCGAGTCGTTAAAGCACATGGTTGCTAAACCGAAAAGTCTCGAGTTCCAACCCTCGGGCAGATGAGGCTCGTTAGCTGGGGACAGCCACTTTTCTATGAGAGACAACTAAAAAACTGCTGCCTTGTAGTTTGTTCTTGGTTGGACAAAGGCTATGGAAGCAAATCCAAAAAGAAAAGGAGGCTGAAATCGGAGTCAATGGCCTCAATGGCGCATAAATAGTTGACACGTATTCTTAAATGTGATGGAAGCGTGGTCGAGTCGGCAAAAGCTAATGGTTGTATTCGAAAAAAATCTCGAGTTCAAACCCCCTGGCAGATAAGGCTCGATCCTTCCAACACTAAAAATTAAGAACGAAGAAGAAGAGCACATACACACAAACGGACAGAATTCCCAAGCCCAGTGTCTCCGACTCGAGTACGCGTAAAACGCCGAAATTCTGATAAATCTGTATTAAGAATTTTCGCCCCATTAAAATAAGTCCCCTGTACTTCATATTTGATGAAGTGCTGAGAAGTAAAACGATGAAAACGGTCAAAATATCAGGTGCGTTTGGTGCACGATTAAAATACTTCCTCTATACTCTGTATACGAGTAAGTAAAAATGGCAGAACAAGGTAATGTGGTTTAAAATAGCATCATTTTATTTATAAACTTTATCTGCAAAGTTTTTAAACAAATGACTATCGATCACTGAGTACCTGTACAGCAAATCAATGCATGTCTTACGAAAAAAAAAATTGGTTTATAACTTACGCTTGATGAAAATAAATAGAAATATGGCCTTAAACTATTTCATAGTTCTCTGGATTTGCAACTTTTATAACATTGATTCTATCTATAGTAAATTTCAAAATTATTATTAGGCTTAAGTTTAAATCTTATTACTATTTTAGGGACGCTATGAAGTCAAAATATTTTAAACAAAAACTAATTTTATTCATGTCGATAGATAGAAGGATTCTCTACAACTCGCTGGTGTCCATTAAGAACGAAAAAGAAGAAGAAAATCTGTTGCTTTAAAATAATATAATGAAATTTTCTACTTCGCGTATAGTAGGCTACGAGCTAAATAATACATTTTATGTTTACAAAACTGATACGTAAACAATGCGAACAGAATAACATTTAAAAGTATCACTTCTTGGACACAAACATCTATTCTCATGTTTTCTAGAGTATAAACCTGTTTACGAGCGTCGTTATGTTTATCTGAGAACAACACGTCAGAATTTTATTATCTGTATAATCTTACATACATAATAAGATATTCGGTATTATAATATAGTTCCTATTATCATTTCACACCCCAACCCCCCCCCCCCCACCCCCACATTTATATCCCTCCTTCCACACAATAACGTATGGCAGGCTTCCCCTTAGAATTAGAAGAATACACTTATCCCACCCTAACCTCTACATGACGTCTACACCATTTTTCCCCATTCATTGACTTGTAATTTTGGCATTCACCCAGTTCTGGAGACTATAAAGTAAATTCATATTTATATTTAGCAAATAAAAACACGGATAAGTTACGAGTGGATTTTATGTCAGCAAATTGTGTTAGTTAGATTGTAGATGTCTTTATGTCTAACTTAAAGAAGCAGGGAATTTCACACACATATATACACACATTCAAACACACACATACACGCACAAAAATACTCATACAAACGCTAACAATAAAAACACACATATACACGCAAATAACAGCACTTCACGCATACACGCACACACACATACGCACACAAGCAAACAGATACACAAAGGAAAAAATAAATGTACTTATTTATTTATTTTTGTTTCAGGCACCTTATCATTTTTACCTTGATTTCTGTTACTGTTGCAACGTTTTGTCTTTCCTGCAGCTTATTTTATAGGAAACATAGTTTTCAGGTAAATGTAAGAATTGATAGAATCGAACATAAATACATAAAAATAAGTTATATATATATATATATATATATATATATATATATATATATATGTACTTCTCAGAATTAAAAAAAAAAGTAAAATATGTAAGATCTATTTCAGCCTGTATACAATTTAAAGTTAATATTGTCGAAGTACGCTGACAGTTACACGTATAGTGAAGCCATGGACGTGAGTACTTTGTATTAAACAAGCAGTAAAATGTGTCTCATTCTTGTTGAAAAATCAGTTATCTTGACTTGCTTTCGATTTTAAATTGTTACAGTAAATTACTTTATAAAATGTTTCTTTGTTAATGTTACTTTTTATTTTTTTGTTTTCAAATCTATATAATATGTTGCTTGGTAAAAATATAATTAACTATTGTCAGTCTGTTATCTACATAAACGTATAGGTTTAATAATAAAATCTATATTGTTGCTGATAAACTTTAAAAAATGCCGATATGCTAAGAAATAAAAACATTTAAATCAGAATATAACTTTTGACTTTAATGAAAAACATTAAAATAGAAATAAAATTCGTGAGAGTAAAATAAACATTGACCTACATACTAAATACTAGGATTTGTAAATGTAAAGTGAGTAAGTAGGCGAAACGTTCAAACTGCTATATGAATATTTCAACAACGAAAAACAACGAGTACAATGGAGAAATGACCTAGCTTAACTACATACAGACGCTATTTTTGGTACCTGTCAGGGTTCAAGTTGAAGAAACCGTTACTCCACCAAATGTGATAGTGGCAGTTCTACCACCAAATGTAATGCAGGGTTGTAGAAATTTTGATTCTATAAAGATATAACTGAAATGCTCCGTAATGCACATACATAATATATTCTTCCTACGGTGATCGCCTCTTTTTATGTACCCTTATGTACAGTTTTGAATCAACACAAAAGTCCAATTCAATATAATACAGTTCTTTATTTACACATCAAATCGACTCCTACCATAACTACGCCTTAACACATGACAATCTACTAACACTATCTAACTACACCTACTACTTGACTTCTCCCTACACACTCCCATGATCATCCCTACTACTACCTACATTCTAACTCCTGCATCTTTCCCCTACCGCTTCCTTTCTCTGGTCATCTGACCGTCTCACGTGACCCGTCATACCCAGTAATTCTATAGAGTCCTTTCATATGACGTCACGTCCGTTCGTGATACCTACGTCCGCCGCCACGGTGGTGTACACCAGACGTAAACACAATCAGCTGTTCACCAGCGCTGGACGCGTTCACTATTATTAGGCCTACTATTAGATCTTATTATTCTTATTATTACTTTTGACTTTGTCTTTTACTATTAGTATTTATGAAGCTCGAGCATATTGGTTTTATTAATCGTTATCTTTTATAATTAAAATGAAATTTATTATTTTACTGTCCTTACCTGAAACAAAGTATTGAGAACTGCATTTGATCAGATTCGTCTACTTAAACTCTAAACGCAAACAGTATTACTAACAGAATATTTATTTAGAAATTTCGGCCACATATTTATATTATCCACGAAACTGTCAATAACAGTATAAGGATCTTCAATTTCAAAGATTTCAAGTTTTTAAATTTATTTTTCCTTTTTCGCGGGGGCGGTTCTTTACATACAGTGAACGCGTCCAGCGCTGGTGAACACGTCCAGCGCTGGTGAACAGCTGATTGTGTTTACGTCCGATGTACACCACTGTGGCGGCGGACGCAGGTTTCACGTGATTTAAGTCGCGTGTTTGCAAGGACTCTATTGGTCTACCTAACTACGCTATAACTTTCTGCTATCTTCTACTAGACCTCTATAACTTAAGCTTGCGTCATCACAGTACCCAATAGTGTAGAAATGCATATTACACATTAAGCAATCTCTTTATATAGCAGCAGGAAGTAATAAAACATATTTTTGTTTAAGAAAAGAATATGAACCGTGTATTCAAAAAGTTCACCTTTTTACTGTCTCGAATATACGAATAGAGAAAGTCTTGTAATCGTGCAAAAAATAAATAAATTAAGATTTTTGCAAATCTCGACGTTTTACAGCTCCCAGAGTTAGAAAAATATAGTTTTGCAATCTTGCCCTTTTGTCTGTGTGTATGTGTGTTTGTGTGTCTATAAACACGATAACTTGAGAACCGTTACAGCAAGGTTAATGAAATTTTTATATTTAAGTATTTTATCAAAATCTTAGATCCGTATCCACTTTGAGCGATTTCCAATAACCGGAAGTGTAACTTTTCCACTTTGAATTTTTCAAAAGCCTATAACTTGAGTACTGTTTCAGATAGATAAATGAAATTTCACATGTACGTAAAATATCTAATTTTCTACCTACTGTCAAATTTTGACCGAAAGTAGTAATTTACGCTATTTCCGATTTCTCAAAAACGCATTTGAATCTGTATAGAACTAATAATATTCCACACTTTTATAAACATTTTGCTTGACGTTCGCTTGATGCGCAATTCTTTTTTCTACTATTTTAATTTCTTCTATTTTTTAAAGTTTAAAAAATTAAAAATCATGTCTATATCCTGAGTTGCCATCCCCCGTAGTGTTATATAAAAACATTCGAGTAATTTTAGGGGAGATCACTCGCGGTTTATTATAAACACTGGTAGAACAAAAAAAAGTTTTGTTTTTCATATAAAAGTTTAAACAAAGTTTAATTATTATTTTAAATATGTAATACAGTTATTTAGTATTGAATTTTTTAAGGGATTAAAATGCATTAAAATGCATACTGTTTTAATAAAGTTAAAGATGTATATTTCTCATTAAATAACGTTATTTAATTTCCCGAAACTTTAAAGAACTGTCAAATACATGTTTTATAAGTGGTTTCTTTTCAATTCTCCCAGTTCAACCAATCAGTTCTAGTGTTTGCTAACGCCCATCTTCGACCGTCACCCAGGTTCCCGGGAACAGAAAATTCCACAGGTAGGGTTAATTGTTCTGACGCAAATTTAAACAATTTTTTCTAAATAGTTTACACAGCAGAAGATTGTAAAATGTGAACCTACGCAATCAAAATACAATTGATTTATAAATAACGTAGGATTCTTATCTATACGCTACACTATTTATTACGGGAAATATATTTTAAAAACATTTAACATTTTACATTTAGTTTCACAAGGAGAGCATTTGACTTCTAATCCAATATTAAATTTGTAAAAATTCTTTTTCTAATCAATTTCTTTCAACTCGTAAGATCCTACATTTAGCTCGACGCAGCATTCAATTCTGTGTGTAAACCAAAGTTCAAAAGGACTTCCACTACACAGCAAATGTGTAAATATCACACAAGAAGGAATTAAAATAGTATTTTCTGGTTGGTTAAATATTCTTTATTAACACGTGATAGTTTCCATATTAAACATTTGCTTTTGTTGGTAATTGTAAATACTGGAATTCACATGTATGCTTAGTTTAATCTATTGCTTCTTAAATTTAAATAAAAATAAAAAATCTGCTTTTTTTCAATACAGGTTTATACTACATATATAGCAACATAAACTTCACACCTAATACAACTAGGTCTTCATCAGATTTCACATACCAGGTAATATACAAATTATACATAAATATTTTGTATATGTATTAATTTAAAATATGTGTATGCAGTATAGAGCATTCTTTATTTTCCTCAAACAAATACTTCGCTCGCAAATACTACAATCGTTTTCGGAGAAATCATTTTCAATGTACTAATTAGAATGTCGAGAAACAATCATGAATGAAATACATATTAGTATACAATGTTCATGTAAATTTTGAACATTTTTTTCCAGACGTGGTTCCAGTACGTCCACCGTCACTCAGCCCACAGCCCCGTGTTATCTGGTGTCTTGTTGAGAACTGTTCACACAACTTGTGCCAACTGTACACACAGCCAGGAAACTGCTAATACAGGCAGGTGATTTTATATTAACAACTAATGTTTAGTCATTTACATTTGATGTTAATCAAATTAACAAAATCATAGCTGCTATGTCGATTTTATGGTTCATGCTAGAGATTTTATCATATTTAATTGTTCATTTAAATAAAAAACAAGATAAATCTATTAGCTTCGTATGGTTTAAAAAGTCTGATCATATGAAATAGGTTCAGCGGTTTCTGGAAGCCAAAATGTTTTGCAATGTCCATTACAAAAACATGCTTTTATTGGTATAGTTTTCGTAATATTACTGTAAGCGAATGGATTGTTAGGCTTTTTTTTCTAAACTGTTTTTAAAAGGTGCCGTAATTTTTAAACACAATCAAATTAATGACAGGTGGTATATTTAATCTGCAAACCGGCGACCTAATTCAAGTGAGTGTGTCAGGTCAAGGTCTCGTTGATTTCGGACAAGGACAAACGTCCCTGGGTCTTTTTTTATTGAGGTTTCAGGTTGGTAGATAACCAGGGTATTGTGTGGTCTAATGGTAAGAATTACGACTGCTAACCCGAAAGTCTCGAGTTGGGATCTCTGTAGTATAGCCTATGATTAGCTCTCAAGGGGTAACCGTGGTCAATGAAACAGATGAACTACACTTCATCTGCAAAATATGACTTGAGTACGAATTTCAAAATAAGCAATGACAGGGTAGTGCATGGTTCATGTTTTTTTTAAAGTTATGTTTGTAAATAAATATATTATAATTTTGAATTATACTACTAAAGCTACATTGTATAGCAATTTAAAACACATTGCTAATTTCTCTAGATAAATAATATTCCAACTTAATTGTGGTATCAATCTTCAAAAAAATTAACGCATCATTTAAAGACGATAAAAGCTGTTACGGCCAATACGCCTTATTTTAACAAAGAGAAAAATAAAATCTGAACAAAACAATCTACCGTGAGAGACAGCAACAGAGATAGAGAGTAAACCAGCTGTTTTATTTTCAGAAAAAATCGAGGTAACCCTGGTCTTTGGTGTTGTATATGCAGTCCGTGATGAAAACGAGAATTCCGAGGTTGGTTGGCATCTTCCTGTACGCACAAATGACTACGGCATTGTCTGTTAGTCATCTAAATAATAATGTGTGTTATGGTGAAAAATATAAATGAACGGAGACGTTTGTTTTACATTTCTATTGATAGAGCGTAGGATAATTTATTGCCTTATTAATTTTATAGTTTAAATTACGACATGACTTTTAAATACTTATAAGTTATCAGATAGTTCTTGTAGAAAAATACGAATTATGTTTGCATTTAGTTGAAACCTTTTTTCGCAACACCTGTTGAATTTTTACTAGAATTCATAACATTAATATTTAGAACTTTTAGCTCCTAAAAACGATCATACATTTATTTTAGTAGTGTGTGATTAAGACCGAATGCACGAATTTAATCAAGAAATCGAATTATTAAATTTAATTTTGCAACGTGTAGCAATGCACCATCATTTCTACTCCGTGCATACCAGTACAATGTGTACCCTGGTGGAAATTTGGTACGTATTAAGCAGAACAATACTAAAAGTGTTATATAATTTTACAGCAAATATTACCTTGTTTTCTTGGCGCATAACTGACCTAAAGGTCACATATTTATTGATTATAAATTTAAAATACTCATTGACATTTGTAATAGGCCTACTTGGGCTTGCTCCATTTATACAACATTGTGCGCTATTATCATTCAGTTTATTTAGTATGTAAATATTTAGATGTGTTCAATAATTAGGGAGTATATATTTTAAAGTAATTAAATATAAATTTAATATAACATTAAAAAATGACACTGAAAAGCAAAATGTAATTTTACTAAATAAAAAAACATAAAAAAGACATACTTTAAACTCTAAAAATGTAACTATTAGTATTATACCAACTTAAATTTATTACAAAACGTGTATAGGTATTTAACTACTAAAATATGTTTAATACTATTTGCATTACAATAGATAGCTATATGCATATTATATATATATATATATATATATATATATATATATATATATATATATATACATATATTAAACGCATAAAACATTATTTTGTATATTTGGTAAAAAATAAAAATGTAAATGCATTATTATTTTTCTAGTAATAATTCTTTTGAAACAGAGGAGTTGTTTCACAAAACTCTTTGAAATTGATTTTGCGAGTTAAACATTTGTGACGATATCATAACATATAAAAGCCCATGGGCGCACTTTTATTCTCTGTCCGTTACGTATTTTCCGAGGCTAAGAGATCAGTATCATCAGCAATATATGGAGAACTTGGAGTTTTGATGAAAATGATAGGTTGGGTGTATTAACAGTATAGTGGGACGGCATGGCCTAGCGTATTGGGCTCGAACAGGAAATGATGATAATTAAATGTATATATAAATTTTATTTAAAAACGGGAAAAACTGAAGTTAAAGCGGTAGAGCGCTGGACTGCTAACCCGAATCCGTGTACCGAACTTACGTTAAGGAAACACAAAGGCTGTTTGTTATAGTTCTGACTACACTATTCCTGAAACAAATAGACATAATGATTAATCCGCCTCATGTCTCTTAGGAACAAACGGAAAAAAATATGCTGATGTAAATACATTAAAAAAAACTATACATATTACACGCAATTACATACATTGGCCATCTGAGATGTCTACACGTGTAGATTGGTGAGTAGACGCAACATACATAACAGCATCATCAATATCATCGGACATTGTTGAGCTATAACCGAGTAGACCTTTAGTCGTCTGACAATTCTTAGCACGTATTCTATATTCCCTGTCCAACAATCACAAATCGTTTATCCCGTATCCCTTAATCCCTTATCCTATCTCCTATTTTCTAATCATCATCCCTCTTGCTTTGCCCAATATACACTATCCTATATCCCAGATGCTATTTCTCCATGCCTCATGTCTTATGTTCCATGTTCCGTTTTAACTATACCATTTTATTTTTCATTATCATTAATTTCATACATTTCTTGTGTATGTTCTCATCAATACCTTATATTTAACAAACTTTCTTAAACCATGTGTTCTGTTAATAAAATACAGCAGTATAATTTAGCTCTTTCACAAAGTTTCCGACGTTTAAAATCTGAAAAAAAATCTCAAGGACATCTTTTTCATTGTTTTTTTAATTTGTATTTTAGTTATTTTGTGAAGTTGGCGAAGTAATTAAGTACCCTGCCTAATTAAGTCCCCTGCCTGTACCCGTACAATACTTTTTCTTCAATGACCAGGTATAATTCAAAATTAGAATTACGCTTACCTCATCGAACCTATCGACTACATCAAATACGCATAAAGCATGCAATTTTGTTTTAAATTCAGATTTTTATTTGAAGAGTTTTCTAATTGGTAATAACGTACGGGGACGACATGAAAGTATTAAAACCGTTTTGGAAACTGGCTGTTTTTTACGACAGCCTTCCCAATTAACTATTAATTTGGTTCGACTAAAACATCATTCATCTTCAAATGTTGTCATGTACAGCAATAGTGGAAGTAGACAATTTTGGAGCCCGTTATATTGTTGTGGTATTAAGCGTGGCGACCCAGATTCCCATGCAAGCAGTATGCGCCTACGTTCGTTTTAAAGAGTGCGATCCCTTATGGGAACGGTGGGCTACTAGGACTCTATTAATTTTAGAAAATTGCTTAAAAAAGCAAAAATGTGTTATACTTGCACTGATTGTTAATCTTAAAGTATTCTGAACTGAAACACAGCGTCGCTCAAGTTAAACTAGAAAGTCTAGGTTGAACCTTTTAAAATACACTACTGATGTTTTTATCACTTTTTAAAATGATAGCAAGTTACTTTTTATATAGAAACACTGTCATTTTTGAATATTCTTTTTTTTTGTTGGAATATTGAGTATTTAGCGATGATATTAAATTGTGTAACATACCTATTGAAATATGTTAAAAAATTATTCAACATGATAAAATACAATCAACACAAGAAAAAAAGTTTTGCTAAATCACAAAAATAAGCGACTTGGCATCTCGAATTCAACAACTAAATTATACTTTTTAATTTTAATTAATTTTTTATTGAATCATCTGTAGAGCAGCACAGACTAATATTTGACGGTCCGTGTTACAGAATAATAAAAATATAGGTGTACAAAAAATAGCGTCTATCTGCTGTATAAACGGTGGGTAAAACATAAAATAAACGAAAAGAACACACTATGTAGTATGTTTCAAACTCGATGGTTTATTTTGATCACAAACTTTTATATATAGTGGCAGACTACTTCACTAAGCTCCGGAGTCCTCACCATCTCCCTAAAAATATTAATTATATAATTAATTAAGAAGATTTACGAGAAACAAACACATTCACATATCTGGGAAGCGTGATCAATAAGGACGGGGGAGCAGACGAGGACATAAAATGCCGTATCAACAAGGCTAGATGTGCCTTCAACTCACTGCGCCCGATGTGGAGGTCCACGGCCCTGTCACTCCGGAGCAAAATTGGGATTTTCAACACAAATGTTAAGGCTGTGCTACTCTATGGCTCGGAGACCTGGAGGGTTACGAAGACAAATACTGATAGGCTACAGGCGTTCGTAAACAAATGCCTACGACATATACTCAAAATAAGATGGCCAGACAAAATATCAAACAAAGATCTGTGGCAAATTTTAAAGCAACAGCCAATAGAGAAAGATATTAAGGCCCGAAAATGGAGATGGATTGGACACACGTTAAGAAAAGAAAAGAAAACATAGCAAAACATGCATTGGACTGGAATCCCCAGGGGAAAAGGAGGGTGGGCCGGCCAAAGAAAACATGTAAGAGAACGGATGAGGAAGAGGCAAAAACAGCTGGGCTCTCATGGGCACAGATTAGAGGAGCAGCCCAAAACCGAGTCCGCTGGAGATGTGTGGTTGCAGCTCTTTGCTCCCCAGGGACCATAAAGGAGTGATGATGATGAATTAATCAATTTAAAATAAATTATATAAATAAATAATTAAAAATTAAAAATAAAGAATATATATATATATATATATATATATATATATATATATATATATATATATATATATATATATATATATATATATATATATGCCTATATTTGTAAGAAAAATAAATAATTATATTCATCAGCTCTTACGCTTTTATCGATTACATGTCTTGTTGTAAATATATTTTGCCTAAAACCTTTAACTGACCGGTTATTCAGTACACGCTGCATCTTTGGACAGACTCTTGTACATCCGCGCAACACTGGACTGCCCGCAGATCTGAGACACAGCATCGGAAAAGCAGCTGATCTTTTCTTCTAGTCTTCTGTTCATGATAGTAAAAAGATTAAAAGATTAAGGATTTTATAATTAACCGTTTCAAAAAAAAATTAAATATTTTAATTAAATGCAGGCTAGCAATGATATTTTAATTACGGTTGAGAGTCGTAAAATTACCATAACTAAGAAGTGTATAGCGATTTTGATATAATTATTTAAAAGTCATTAGTACAGTGACAAAACAAAATGCAATCTAAGTTTTCATTTGAGATGTTATGAATACATAATAGTATTAAAATTCCATATCTTCAGTAGTTAAATTGGTGGAAAAGGATAATTCACCCTAATATTACATTTTAAAGTTAAATATGCGTTGGAAATACCATACAATGTAAGATTCTACCTCTGGTTGTCTAATTAAACTTCATGATTCAAATTTGTCTAGAAACTTTATTAAATAATTATGTTTTATTACTGTAATAAACAATGTAGTGGAATCTGAAAAGATCAACTTGATTGTGTTGATGTCTAAACATAGCTTGTGCAATCAGATGTAAATTATTCACCACCTACTAAATAAACTGTAACTGAATGCTTTGGTATTATTATTTTATTAAAGTTTGAGGATTTTTGTACAAGTTGAATAATGTACAAAAGTAATTTAAACTTAGTGAATAATTTCATGCGATTATTCCAACAACGTTTCTCTGACATGAAATACGCCGATGAAAAAAAAAATCCCTTGAATCATCATTTAATTACACATTTGCATTTTCAGGTTTTTTTTTTGTAATTAGACGTTTTGTATTAGATATATGTATAGGTAAACCATCTTAAATGAATGAAAGTAGAAAACATAGAAAGAAAGAAGTGTTACTATTGTAAATCTGTATCAGTCCTCACAAGCCGATGATGAAAACTGTAATACTAAAGCGAACATGCAAGGCAATCTGACGCAGTAAATTACATGTGTGACGCAAAAAAAAAACAGTAAAAAAGAAAAAAAAGGAAAATAAATACATAACAGCCAATAACCAATTAATTAATCAATCAAATCTGAAATGTTTTTTGAAAACCTAAGCAAGGCTAGGCAGCATGCCTAATACTTATATAACACTACCGGGGGTGGCAACTCGGAACATAGACATGATGTTTAATACATTTTCAATAACTTAAACTTTTAAAAATAAAATAGAATCTCGTTGAAAAAAGAATTGCGCACCAAGTGAACAGCAAACAATGTCTGCATAATTGTGCAGAAAATTAGATCTTTTACTTACATATAAAATTTAGTTTAACTATCCAAAACAGTACTCAAGTTTTTGAAAAACCAAACGTATAATAAGTTCCACTTTATATTACTGGAAATCGCTATTATACTAATATATGAAATTTTAATAACCTAGCTGTAACGGTGCTCAAGTTATCGTGTTCACAGACAGACTTACATACACACACAGACAGACACACGGACAAAGTTGCTAAACTTTTCCGATTCACGGAGGTGTTAAACGTCGAGATTTGCGAAAATCTCGATTTCGAGTTTTCGCAAGATTACAATACTTTCTCAATGCTTCGTGTACGAGAAAGTAAAAAGACTAGCAGAAAGAAAAAAAGTTACTCGCAATTTTCTCCTGGTTCAATTGTGTAAAAGTTTCGGAAACATTCGACGAACTTTTGTTTCAGTTTTCGTCGTCTGGTTAAGGAACTAACACATTCAGAGTCCCGAAGTTCTTCCAAAGCTGAATACAGAAACAATTATCAAATTCATCTCAGTAGACAAATCGGTTAAACTTTTTTACGAATTGATTTGTTATGTTTTTAAATTGAATCAAATATTAAAATCTAACGATAATGTACACCACACATAACTAAAACAATATATATATATATATATATATATATATATATATATATATATATATATATATATATATATATATATATATATATATATATATATATATATATATATATATATATATATATATATATATATATATATATATATATATATATATATCATCAAGTTATTGTTAGATGATAAACAGGCTTTTCTTTTAAAATATTACTACTTTACACTTATCTGTCAAAATTCGAAGAATTTACGAACCATATTTTCCATCCATGTTACATATTACTCTTCTGTAGTTAAGACTTTCTGCCAAACGCATTCGAAGTTCATCATTCAAGCAATCCTCTGTTTTGTGGACATAACATTCTGCAAACCTGTCCAACTGTCTGTAAGTAAATGTACGGAGCCAGTGTTAGTTTACATGCATTTAAGTCAGTGAAGGGCTTGGCGGAGCGTTAGGAAGCTCTGTTGTGAACCAAAAGGTCACGAATGTATAGGTCTTCCCATGAATCCTACTGTTGTGAACAAAATGGTCACGAATGTCAAGGTCGTCCCATGAATCCTACTGCCTCTCGTTTACACAATAGGCGCTGCACCAGTAGACGTCAAAGGATAAAAATAATCCTAACGTCAAGCTACTGGAAAAATCGGTGCTAAAAATAAGTATTTCTGTACGAATACATATATATATATATATATATATATATATATATATATATATATATATATATATATATATATATATATATATATATATATATATATATATATATGTTCTAAATATTAAATTTAGAAATATTATTAATATACTAAATAAATCAGTGTAGATAACAGGACGTCGAAAGTATGTCTAATAACTTAATTAGAAGAAAAATTATAAACACAACTTACTCGCAAATTCGTTCCAGATCAGCTTTGTCAAGGAAATCACAAGTTTCATTTTTATCCAGAAAATCAGGAAATTCAAAGCATTCCGAAAGTTGTTCGCAAGATCCAGTGCAGTCTGAGTTTAGTATAAAATTAGAAAAATAGCTTGTCTTATTTAAAAATGTATTCAAATAGGTATGATATAATCGTAATAGTAAAAATAATGTTGAGAGTGTTCACTATTTGTATGTAACATCAGAACAACTCTTTAACAATCACATTTTGTGTGTGGTGTTTTGACCCCTCCAAAACAATATCATTCAATTTGTGATATCCTAGCTTAACCCAACCTCTCCAACAGTTCTGTGGTATGTTGACTTCCCTCAAGGATCTCTACCTACCAAAAAAGAATTTAATTTCACAAAATGACGTTTAAGAACAATCATTGGCAAACTCACCGTTAGCAAAAGATAAAAACAACACACACAGTAGTAGCAATATTGACATGATGGGCGATACAATTTGACTTAATGGATGGTTCTCAGTTGTTGTATGTTGGACGACACCTGGTAACACAAGGCTTGTTTTCTGATAGTTTATGATGGATGACACCTACAGACACACTGCTGGTTCTCTGTTGTTTTATGATGGACGACACCTACTAATAGAATGCTGGTGTCCATATGGTTTAAGCTTGCAGAACCATGCTTTTATTTATCTTCATGATAGCCCGATAACGTCATGATATAAGTTGCTTGCATTTTTCTAGTGAAAAGTAAGACAACTGATGCGTTTGTCATTTCGCACTTGTATAATTTTAGCGATTATTCTAGGCCTATTACAGCATCAATTGTACGCTTCTATGTGCTCACGTTCAGCTGATATCAATCATTCATAACACAAGCACATGTTGTTTTATGTATGGCAGTCACTTCACTAGCAATGTCATTTCTTTATAATTTTACGATTGTCTTTAATTTGTTTGCATGATTACTGATATCTTCATGATAAATCAAATTTTGATTTCGAACTTTTAACTAGCTAATTAACATTTAAATTTGTTTTTATATATTGGGATATCGTAAGGTAAAATCTCACATGAATAAAAATTCATATTCATTCTACAATGTTTTTTTTTTAATTACAAATGCCACATTTGTTAAACAGAAGATATACAGAAAAAGGTAAAGATAATTCGCTTACACATTGAAAAATAGAGAACTCGATGTACAGTTTAACGCTGTTGATGCGTATACAAGAAGCAGCTTAACACTTTGTAAAAATACTCTTAGCACCGAATAGTTTTATTAACAACCAGATATTAAACCGATTTAACGAGATGTATTGAATAAAAAAAATTGATGTAACTAAACACGTGACAGGTGTTCAGGCGTGTAGAAATACGGAACTGATACGTACGCGACCGATGTAATAGAGACAAGTGTTAACGAGGACGTGATTGGGATAGACGGGTGACATTTCTACAATTCTACATATGCCTGGTCGTACAGCACGTTATGACGTGGACTGGACGTGTAAGGGCACGGTAAGTGGACACATCATACGTCACAAAACTGCCAGAATAACTGGGTGTTAGACACAGTTCTGACCTGATAGAGTCTAAGTCAGTTGACACATTATACGCTACAATATAGAATAAGTAACATGACATTTTAGACTCTTGAAGATATTTCAGTAGACAAAGTCTTCAATAGCTAAAGGGGAGATAACACGATTAGGTAGCAGCTATTGATCGCTGGTGAACTGATTGGTCATGATTGATTTTGTCTCCAATGAAGTAATCGTTTTATTGATTTAGTGTTTAAAAATTCACAACTCCCTTGTTGCTTGTCCTTTGTCAATCACCTCTCATCCATTATTTCACATCACCAATTTCTTGGCCATTTTCTCTTATCCCTTATACATTATCCCTGATACATTATCCCTGATACATTATCCCTTATACATTATCCCGGATACATTATCCCTGATTCTTTATACCTGTCCCTAAACTCTGAACCCTTATCCCTGGTCCCTTATCTCTGACCCTTAACCTTTTTACCTTTTACTCTTATCTCTTTTTTCTTATCTCTAATCCCTCATTCTTAACAGCCAACCTACCCAAGCGGGGTATAATACAGTGATCTTACCCAGCATGTCAACCTGTTCAGGTAAAGTACGATCCACACACGGAACACTGAACGCTCTGCTGATTTTGATTATCTTGTCACACCCTCTATTGTCACACTCCATGTCACACCCTCTATTGTCATACTCCATGGCACACCCTCTATTGTCATACTCTATACATGTAAGTGACGAAATTCAATGTTACGGATACTCTCATAGCAAACAAGTAAATTAAATTTTGTATCGCACAATTTACTGAAACAGTGCTGTCTAATGTATTGATTAATGAGTTATTTATCAAGGTAACTTATCAGACCTCATTCACAATCCCACCTCATCATTGCGGACCACGATGTTTCCATTTAGATGAAGTTTACTCATATTCTATAAAAAACTAAACATTCTATACATACGCACACGGATACATAATACAGCACTCGGTTAAATATATACACCCATACAAACACATACATACATACTTTTGTGTTTACTAAGTGTCGGGCTCAATATCCTCTCTAAGAACACATACGAACATACTTCCAATAACATATCAAGTCATATATCAAGTCATATATACATCACGCTAGAAAAAAATCAAAGCCATATATTTTAAACAACAACTGCACGTCATATCGAAACAAGGAAACCCAGCTATACAGATAAGACTTTTCAAAGTACAAAACACGCTACGTTTTGTTTTTGAAGTCTACCAACACATTGCGAAACATAGGCCTATGTATTACAATTTTATTCTATTCACATTTGTACACACCTAGTACGGTAGTTTATTCAACATCTAGATGTTTACATGTAGGATTGTCCAAGTCGTATTGTGTTTACAAGTAATCAAGAGTGAAGCTGCCTGGGCTTTAGAGGATTTAACTATTTTTTTTCTGGTATTAAATTATGTATATACGCACAACACATCAATAGTGTTTGTCTATTGAACAAGCTATGGGAGATTTGAAAAGTGCTATTTGTTACTGTGTCGACTTCCTTCTGCACTGTTAAGAGAACTGTTTGCTATTGAAACAAGAAGTTATTCATCAATTACAAAATAAGCTAAAAGGAAAGGTAAGTCTGACTTTAAATTATATTATGTTTTATGAATTACTCGAGAGGTTAATACCACAAGACCTCTCATGTTTTCCTGTTTGGATGGGTGAAAACTGTCACGAGATTTGCAGAAGCTCTAGTTTATTCACTTGAAATAGCCAGTTGAATGTATTCATGCTGCTCAGACTCACTTTCAACCATACGCCATATTTGCAAGCAACGTTTTTAATAAACTCTATATAAATTCCTCATCAACGTTAACTTATATAATATATACTTGCTTGAAAACAGTATTAATCTTATCTATGACATTACATAGATATGTTATACAGACACTAAAGTCCTTTGTAGGTCTATGTGTGTCGTTAATTCTATAAATACCACAGTCATGTGATTTTGCAACATTTAATATGCTGACTTTCAAGTCTCTTATATACAGACCAGTTGTGTTGCGTAAACCACTGAGACCATACGATACTTAATATGTGCATGCAGCTAATCAACACGTTTCCCCCATACATAAATACTGCCATGTCAGAGATAGGATCGGCCATGTATTTTTAATAATGTGTATATCACAACCACCATCTCTCAACATCATGAGGTTCGAGGCATCAATAATTGAGCGTCGTGTTACCCTGTCTCAAGCTATAAGCACTGCTATTTGGAATGTTAAGCCTCACCCCTTCAACCCTTTCTCCGTTGATCTTGTATTATTTAGCCTCCCTCGTTTCCTCATTGTCACACTTTAAAAAAATCTATAAACTACCGGAGTTGTTGATGTAATGCGCGGGTGGTGCAGTGCCTTTTTCTCTAGAACCTGACCCAGCAAACACCCTTATATTTCCCTTTTGGTTATATTTTGTGTACAAGTGTACTCATACTTGTATTAAAACAAGATGTTTGGTTTTATTTTCAGCATGTCTCATGGACTTTGGTTGAGATTCATATGTATTTTATTGTTTATCAATGTAACGCTATCGTCGTATTGTGATGACGGTCCATGTGGACCGGGGCAGTTCTTGGCTGACCAGTCCAGAGGCGTGTGTCAGAGATGCCCATACCAGCACTACATGGACCTGTCTAATCACGGCTGCCTCGCCTGCTTCAAATGTAAAACAGCGGACGTCCAGGAAATCGAGGTTGTCGACAGAGAGTGCAGCCCGGTGTCTGACGCTGTGATCGTGTGCAAGCCTGGCTACTTTATGTCTAGAGGCGCGGACCCACGAGAACACGGGATCTGTAGAAGTTGCTCTCCGTGTGGAGGCACGCAGTGGGTGGTGCGAGAATGTCAAGGTGACCAGGACACTGAGTGCTGCTCAGGTGAGAGAATGGAGACCAGTCCTGGAGTTTTTACCTGTGCTCCGGTGTTGAATGTACCTGAACCACCAGTAGGTATGTCACTGTTTACATAGTTGCGTTAAGCATATGTTTATGACACGGTTGAGCTGTTTACATGGCTATATATAAATAAACAAATAAATTTTTTTTTAAATGTTAAAAATGTAAACAATTATATATATATATATATATATATATATATATATATATATATATATATATATATATATATATATATATATATATATATATATATGTGTATATATATATATATATATATATATATATATATATATATATATATATATATATATATATATATATATATATGCCTATATATCAACTTCAAGTAACTAAACTGACACTTACGTTTGTGAAACGTATTAGTGAAACTGAATGAATCGTGTTACGTCTTATTTAGAACATATTAAAATCTTGTTGATGTAAATGTTTAACTTTTAGAAGAGTTAGATATACAAAATATCTATCTTCTAGACATCTAGAAGTTCTTTTAGGCTAATTTAAAATAAATAGACAAAACCAAAACGAATTTTTTTTTACTTTAGAGTCCTAAAGGTTTAAAGGGATGAGGGTTGAGTTGAAAGTTGAGGGTCGAGGATCAAGGGTCGAGGGACGAGGGATGAGGGAATAGGGATGAGGGACAAGGGACAAGGGACAAGGGACAAGGGACAAGGGACAAGGGACAAGGGATAGGGGATAGGGGATAGGGCTTAGGGGATAAGGGGTAAGGGATAAGGGATAAGGGAGTGTACAGTTATAATAAATTTTACCCTGAACTTTTTTTTTTACACTTTTTTTCAGTTGTTGAAACCCATTCTCAGATGAAAGATGCCAGTGATGTTAAGTTAATAGATACTGTCAAGGAAAGATGTGTGCCTCTAGCGATGACCTTTGTTTTCTTTTTAATACTGCCAGGCTTTTTACTTTACTTCGTACTCTCTAATTATAATCGTTAATTTAAATATTTCCTTCATGATACAGCACAGAGGATAATACGGATCATTCCCTGTTATCACAAAGTTTTAAAAGTTGATTCTAACTCTTAGTAAACATGAGTGATGTAAACATCACATTTTGAAGCTAAAATCTTTTTAAAAATGTAAAAAAAAAACGTCACCAGTTAAACAAAATAAATGTTAATATTTAACACTCACCGAATCTCAGACAAAAGATAGGAAGAATGTTCGTGTCTATATACATGGTAATGTAAAGCCTAGCATTAGTTACGATTGTAAAATCAAATACCAGAACACCAGTGAAGCGCGGGACACATCAACACATAAAAAAATGTGTTAAACGATGCGTGAAGTCCTAGAAATGTGCTGACACACTTACACAGAATTAGATAGGCTGCTACAATTTCAAACACAATAGAGTGTTCAGTGGGGGAAAACACAGGACATTTGTTTGACACTACAGTTGTGAATATACAAATGTCTTAATTATTTGTCGTCTGGTTTAGATTTTATGCCATCTATATGTCACAAATATGTCATTAGTGTGTCGTGTATGTGTAAACTTTGTTAATTGAAACATAACTATGCCATCTATATGTCATAAATATGTTATCTATGTATGTGTCATCTGCACGTCATTTATATGTATTAAATATGTCATCTAAATATAAAATACATTGCATAATCGCGGTTGATAGTACATCAAAGAAAAAAAAACCTTCACATAATATGGATTTAAATAAGGTAATTTTAAAGCTCAACGACAGTGTAAATTATACAACACAAAATTAAAAGTTTTTATAACGGCCCCTTTACATTTCTACCTTATTAAATAGTTTCATGAATCAACACTTATTTTAAAAAAATAAACACTATCCTTTATAACTGTTCTCAACTTTCACCCACCCCTCACCCACACATCTTCAATCAGAAGCAACAGTGAGCTGCATAAAGTTCAAAAATATAATTCACTAATTAAATACTACTCGAGTACCTCACAAATTTTTAGTTCAAGTATTGTATGAACAATGCCAACAGAAAACTTGTAAAAAAAAAGGAAAATAAAAGTTGGATTTAGCAAGGTCTTTGATCCCACCCCCCCCCCCCCCCCCCCGACATCACAATGTAACCCAAAATGTTCAGCAGACCCCGCCCCCCAACTTTTAATGTTAAACATGCATGACATCACGCCGCATGGATCAATGATAACACAGTTGACAAGTTATATTAATCAACATTTAAGTGACTTAAACACATATTTTGCTTCATGTTAAACCATTGTGACTACTTTTAGACCCCTATTTAGATACACTGCTAACTTCTTTAAAAGTGACCGAGTTTTGTTTTAAAAAAAAATATACAATAAATCTCTTAACAATTTTATTTCTACATTATTATACATTGTTTGTATGTGTATGTGAGAGTATGTGTTGCCACATTTGCCGACGTACACACCTAGTTGTCTGGTGTGCGACATCGTCACTTCTCTAGCAGCCACATAACAAAACACGTTTGTACTAGCGCTCTACAAAATCGGTGTTCCGCATTCTCTGTTATCCTGAATACAGAGGCGTAGCGACCCTTCCCGGCGCCCGGGGCGAACTTTCAATTTGGCGCCCCCCCCCCCGCTTATATATATATATATATATATATATATATATATATATATATATATATATATATATATATATATATATATATATATATATATATATATATATGTGTGTGTGTGTGTGTATAATTATGTGTGTGTGATAGTGTGTTTATATATAAGCTTGTGTGTGGGTAAGAGTGTATTTGTGTGTGCAAGCGTGTGTGTAAGCGTGTGTGCTACAGTCCGGACAAGGTTTAATAATTACATTGTATGATTTTCATTCCTTAAAACTTTACGACAATTTAATTCCCATTAAGATGCGTTTAACTTTTTTTGCGAAAGATTAGTAATGTCAGTAAAAAAAAATAAGCCTGATCTGTGTTAGAGGGTAGTTTGTAGCTAACGCTAATATGTTTAGACCAGCCTTTTATGTTCTAGTTTTGAACGATCTCTGTTGTGATATGATACATAGTTGGATTCGAAGTTTGTTAGAGTAAGGACACACAAGTGACATACAAGAAGAAGTTATCAGAAATATTTATTGTTCACATTGGAATACGACATGGGTATTTCGTTGATTGGTTGATGGTATGACAAAACAAGCTAGAGAAAACAAACTGGAATCCAACGGATGTTAACAGCTCATAGTCTTGAATTTCGCAGATTTGCCCTGCCTTCTCGCACACAGTTTCTTCCAGGCATCTTTTCGGGGGGGGGGGGGGGCGAAGCCCCCCCTGAAAAATTTTTACGCCCCCCCCCCCCGAACGAAATGAAATTTATATAATTTATATATAGAAAATATATACTTTTAACAGTGTCCGCCCCCCCCGAAGAAAGTTTACCGCCTCCCCCCTCCCCCCGAAGATTTCAAGTGCCCCCCCCCCCCCGGAGAAAAAAGTCTGGAAGAAACACTGATCAAAAGTATCTGATCTCTCACGTTGAAGTTGAGAGAATCGTAAGAATCTTACAAAGAACTAGTCGCGTCTTTTTTTTTAACAAAACTGGCTATTGAAATTGTACATTACGCGTTAATACACTTGGTTTCTTTACTAAGTGTTAAGAGAGTTATCTACTCACCAATCCAGTACAAATACTTGCGATTTTTGTTAGCGAAAAAAGCGCCCCCCCCACCCCCACACACACTCATCACAACCATCTTGGACAAAGTTTGTAGAGCGGTTTTTAACGTAACTAACTTTTTTTTTTTAAAAATGTTACACAATTATACAATGCACAGTACAATTCGTTTCTTTCTGAGAGCTAAAGGTTGTTTACTCAGAATCCAGTGTAATTTTGCTATTTTATTTAGCCTAAAAGCGCCCCCCTGCACCATCTTGATAAAAGTCACTAACGTATTTTACAGTTCAACAATCGTACAATACGTTTTAATACAATTGGTTTCTTTTAATAGTGGTAACGTTTATCGACTCAACAATCTAGTGTAAATTCTTCCGTTTTAAGTCTCGAAAAAGCGCCCCCCCCCCATCTAGGAAAAGCTTCAAAGCGGTTTTGCTGTTTCTTAAGAGTATATGTTTTACATTAAGAAATCAAGATAGAAAACAGTTAAATCAGTATGTAAATGCGTGTAGCCATTACATTTCTTAACTTAGACAGTTTATAATTCAAAACTGCAGCATAAAATCAGCTTTAAAAAAATTTTCCCACCCCTTTTGGCGCCCCCATAGGGTCGGCGCCCGGGGCGGCCGCCCCCCCGCCCCCCCCTAGCTACGCCTCTGCCTGAATAGTCTCCCTTGTGGGAACAGAGAGACCAGGACCTGCACCTACATTACCAAATAGATCTAGTTCTTGGATGGGCCGTTGAAGCGTTCATCGTTTCCCAGAAGTTTAATTGTTCAAGTCTCTTTAACTGAATTCTTAGAAAAAAAATGAAAAAAAATAAAGCTATATATTTTTTTATCTAGACAAAGTAACAAGTTGATAATGAAGGTTATTATATTTGCACATTATGGTAATAATAAATAGAAAATATCACAACGTGGAATATATAAGCCTCAATAAGACTACTTGTCTTAATATTAGTTGTCCTGAATTCTTTTATTAGTGAGACATTTTATCAAGGAAATTTAGTCTGAGATTAATTGTCATAGAGCTTGTATACACGCAGTATTCTGGAAGATAGAAGTAACTACTACTATGGTAAAAAAAAACGTGTTTGTGTTCTATACATAAATGAAGCCTTTTTTAAAGCAAGCTGTTGTAGTAATACACGCCCCTTCCTTACCCCGTACCCCTCCCTCCTTTAACAAGTGTATTAACTTTCTATTGCACTTAAGTTTGCTATTATGTTTTTTTCTCTCATTGAACACTGTTATGCCATACACGTTATATAAACTAAAAATGCCACAATTTGTAAACCTACGATGACATTAGATGTGAATAAAAATGTATTGAGAGTCAGAATACGGAAAAAACATTTCAGACCAATTACGTGTTCTTACACAATCCGGATACAGATAGGCCTGATTTCGACGTACGGTCATAAAGTTCACATTTCGCAAGACCTGGGTGCTATATAAGTCATTCATGTTTGCAACATTTAATTGAGCTAACCGTTTGAGCTAAAATACAGATGTAAACCTGATGCTGTTATAAACAGGTATCGTCCTATAGGTTTGTAACTGGCACACACACTGTTAGTTCGCTGTCTTTCATTGATGGAATGTAAATTACAATTGACAATTGTTGGTTGACTATTTGGTCGTTTAATTCAATTATTGATTTTATTAGTTTGACTGACATGCATGTGTTCTGAAGTAAGATCAAAGAATAGTTAGAGTAACTAAAAAGTGTGAAATAATTTTGCCTAGTCTTTCATTGCTTGAAAATGTATGACAAAATATTGATTTTTATGGTTTACAATATGGTTTTTCAATATGATTATAAATTTATCACTTTGACTGGCATGCATGTTTGCTAAAGTTAGGTTAAATAATAGTTAAACTAACTAAAAAGTGTGAAATATAATTGTAAGTTTGCTTTAAAATCGTGAAATATTTCAATAAAAATCACAGGTCATGGGAAATACAGCTAGTACACGAAGTACGAAAGATGAGGCAAGTGAAGGTATTGTGAAGTTTTGTAAACTTTTTAAAACAGTAGATAGTCAATATAGTATATTGTATTTTCTCCTGTTTAGATTTAACAATAATTATAACTGGTCGATAATGATTGATAGCTATTAAATAAGAAAAATCAATTGTGTGGTGTCCTTGATCTTTAACTGCCCCAGAATCACTTGTGAATTGAGTTATTTTTCCAGGCTTTGAGGAAACACGAGCTGATGAAAACATGAATGATTTTATATACGGTGGGTGCTTCAAATGAATTACGATTAAAATAAAACATTTGTAATTTAGGTTACTTTATCATGTGTTATGTACGATTAAAACTAATCAATTCTTCAAAAATTCGTTTTATTACATTCAGGAAATCATGAAGCCGAGATCTGCTATGGAGGTGAAACTGACTTACACAAGCACTATACCGGCTGTAAGAAGAATCCAGGTCATGTCAACTTTATACCTGTTAATGATTTTAACTTGGGTCATCTCCCCTCACTTTACCGTGATGTCATTATGTTGGAGGTAATCAAAGCTTTGTCTGCCCTAACGGTCCTGATAAAGGTCAAGTACACCAGTCTAGAGAGACCAGAGTTTGGTGGATGCTTCAGAGGACAGTATCCATTCTATAACACCAGAGGAAGTGACGTGTTGAGGACAGGGACGGGGAGGGTGTGTGGTGTGGTCAAGTACACAGAGAGACACAACAAGGGCACTTGTCCATGTGGCAAGTGTCAACACTCGGACACACCCAGCAAAGTGTGGGGGGAGGTTCGTGTGAAGTCAGCCACACATGTGGTGTTTGATGACAGTGAGGCGAGACAGACCAGGTGTGTTGTAGGTTTTGATGACGATAAAAGTCCTGGAATCAGTCTTGATGGCTGGAAGATGAGAACCGCAGACACTGTAGGAGACTTGTGTGAATTTTCTTGTGTGTCATGTGACTTAGAGTTAATCGATCAACTAAACCGGATGTGCGTCCACTTTGACGATATGCGTAAAAAAGCAGAAGTGAAATACTGGATTCCTGATTGTGTTTACAAGTTGACCATTATAGTGTCACATCCTCATGGCTGTCAGAAAAAAATCTCATTAGGCCAATGGACACAAAGGCATGTTAGAAACTGTATTTCAAACACGTACAGTAGATACAGGTGTATAAAGTATACGTACACAACATGTACATGCCCAGGAAGCAGTGGTGCGACCGTGTGTATTCTGGGATTTGGTCTGTGGA
Organism: Physella acuta; assembly: GCF_028476545.2. Classification (NCBI taxonomy): domain Eukaryota; kingdom Metazoa; phylum Mollusca; class Gastropoda; family Physidae; genus Physella; species Physella acuta. Next base: position 305,988 of record NW_026731584.1, read on the forward strand.
TCTCTCACGCTCACAGTGGAACTAACTCTAGAGGGAACTTTAGTGTTGAGTGGTAGGCTTAATTTTTAGATGGTATATTTATCTGCTGCCTTCGCAAACTCTGCACAAATAATAGTAGAAGTAAAAGATAAAGACTTTTCGAAAATGATTCTCGTAAGGAAACCATCGTAGTGTCACTTTGTCCAGGTTAGAAAATAACTTGAATAAACATCAGCATATATTTGAACATAAATATATTTTTTTTGTTATAATTCAGGCTATAGAAAATTGAAAATAAATGAAGTTTTGGCAAACGATGTTCGATGCAAAAGGCCCGTCAACATCACATGAACAAAGGGACATAACAGTAATAATTATGTGAAGTGTGAACTTCTGTTATTTCTCACTTCTCTCCCTTTAGTGATTAAGCTTTATACGTTTTATTATATTTTTCATATACAAATGTGTTACGAAATTTAAAAAAAAGGAAACTACATATATTAGTTTTACATGTGAGAGCATCAGTGAATATTTGCTTACTTAATTTACATTCCTTTACTTGAATTTTTTTTTCCTCTTCGATCTTCATAGTAATATTATATGAAATCTCCAACGCTGTCAAGGCGTTATTCGCCACATGGCCCGTTAACACAGGCTTCAACCTGCTTTTATTCCTGGATTTGCTTCTATAGCATTTGACTAGCCTAGAACCTATTACAAGACAGAAGTTGATTGATTTTGGAGTTGTCTCTCCTACATGAGTTACGGTTCCCAACTAGCAAGCCTCCAGACCCCGCCAGATCCCGCAGTGCAGGAAGGGGGAGGGGGGGGAGGGGGTTCTAGTTCCGCCACTGCACACAATACCCGTTTACGTGAGAATTGTTGTAGCATTTTTACACACAGTACATGAATGTACATGAGTGTACAGGACTGTACATGACTGTACATGACTTTACATGACTGCCATGACTGTACATATCTGTACATGACTTTACATGTCTGTACAGGACTGCCATGATACATGACTGTACATGACTGTACATGACTGTACATGACTGTACATGACTGTACATGACTGTACATGACTGTACATGACTGTACATGACTGTACATGACTGTACATGACTACCATTACTTTACATCACTCTACATCACTCTACATGACTGTAAATGGCTATAAATGACTACACATGATTTTACAACACCTTACATGGCTGCAAAGACTGTGCATGACTCTACATTACTTTATATTACTCTATATGACTGTACAGGGCTGTTCATGTCTACAGCTATTTTGATTCACACTTTTACATAATTATAATTATGTAGGAAAAAAAAATTCAATAACACTATTTATCATTTGTTTTCACAACGATGATTTTTTTTCATTCAAGCTATTTTTCCATTTTTCATTTTAAAATGTTAGTAGTTAAGCTTTCAATAAGGCTTAATACTGCATTTCTGTCTGCTTAGTATTACATTGTTACAAATTTGATATACTACTTATATAATGAAATTGCATCAACCTATCTGTAATGGTACTCAAGTTATCGTGTTCACAGGCAATCACACATACATACATACACATACATACCAACTGACATACCTACTGACAAAATTGCAAAACTATGTTTTTCTGAGATTTTTTTTTTGCACCATTACAATACTATGTCTATGATTCGTAGCCTACACGAGAAAAAAAAACAGAAAACTTTATTTAAACTTTATTACATTTTGCTGGCAAAATAAATGTGTAATGATATTCAAATCATTTTGGAAGATACTAGAGCTATAAGGCTTTCCAGGAAAAGTCATAAACATACTTAAGGCCATGTACTATGACAACCAATGCTGTGTACGACATGAAAACCAGCTAAGTAAATGGTTCAAGGTAAAAACAGGAGTCAGACAGGGCTGTGTCATCTCACCTGTCATCTTTTTGGTGGTCATAGACTGGATTATGAGAAGAGACACTGAGGATAAGCCAAGAGGATTTGTTTGGGAACTTACCAACCACCTGGAGGACTGTGACTTTGCTAATGACTTGGCTTTACTCTCACATGCCGAAAAGACATCCAAGCAAAAACCACATAAATAGAGCAAATTGCTAAAAGCGTTGGGCTAAAGATGAACTCCGGGAAAACCAAGCTAATAAAAGTAAAAACCAAAAGCGCTCTCAAGACCTTAGCGAATGCAGCAGAGCTAGAAGAGGTCGAAGACTTTAAGTACCTCGGCAGCTATATATCAGCAAATGGCAGCATGGAGAAAGAAATAGCCACCAGTATAGCAATGGCAGCACACGCTTTCAACAGACTTGCTAAGATCATGAAATCATCCTCCCTGCAGCAGATAACTAAAATAAGGATCTACAAGTCTAATGTACGTTCTGTACTCCTCTATGCTGCAGAGTCATGGAAACTAAACAAGAAAGGAGAGAGCCGACTCAGAGGCTTTGAAATAAGATCCCTCAACGCATCCTCAGAATAAAGTGGTACGACAAAGTCCATAACAAGGAAATACGACTAAGGACAGGTTTAAAAGACATTGTTTCAGAAGTTCGAATGAGGAGATGGAGATGGCTGGGCCATGTCCTACGCATGAGCAAAAGAAGACTCCCCAACATGGCGCTGAAGTGGACTCCGCCTGGAAAGCGAAAGAGAGGAAGACCACTGGCAACATGGAGGAGAGAGATGGAAGAACAAGTGCAGGCTACTGGCAAGACCTGGTATGAACTAAAGTGGCTCGCCCAAGACAGAGTGGAATGGCGGAGTTTTGTTGTTGCCCTATACTCCACAGGGGATGATGATTAAGTAAGTAAGTAAGACATTAAAAAACTTAACTACATAACAAGAAGAAAAGAGAATAGCTATAAGTATATATATATATATATATATATATATATATATATATATATATATATATTGTTTCAAGCATATATTAATAAAATAGTAAACAGATCTTCTGTTGCACAGGGTCCATTATTATCCTGCAATGCGCCTGTGGTTGAAAAAGTACATGAGGCCTCCGATCAAAATCAGGATCCCACCAGTGATACTTAAGCCAAAGGAGTAGCCCAGCTTTGATGACCTAGTAATAGTTTTGTCATTTGTGTTGGTGGTTTCAGTCTGGTCATAATTTAAATCAGCTCCCCATACAATAATCCCAATCAAAATAAAGACAACTGAAACAACAAAAATGCACTAGATGTTAAAAAATATATAAATAAATAAAAAATAAAACATAAATAAAAATAAAAAAATAAAAAAATAATTACTTTAATTAATTAATTAATTAATTAATTATTAAATGAGTAAATAATAAATAAATAAATAAATAAATAAATAAATAAATTATAATATGTAATATATTATATATATATATATATATATATATATATATATATATATATATATATATATATATATATATATATATATATATTATACATATATATATGGTTCCATGGCAAATTATCTCAGGACAAATGATCTCAGACAAAATATCTCAGACAAAATATCTCACGGACAAATGATCTCAGGACAAATGATCTCAGGACAAATGATCTCAGGACAAATGATCTCACGGACAAAAGATACCAGGACAAAACATACCAGGACAAATGATACCATGGACAAATGATCTCAGACAAAATATCTCAGACAAAATATCTCACAGCAAAATTTTAATAATATGTACAATAATTTTTAGTTGATTTGAACTTTTTTTTAAATTGACTGTCAATATGGTTTGTTTACTCTTTTTACGCATAATAATTGATTGTTATAAAATGTATTTGTTAAACTTTACAAACAAATGTGAATGGGTCTTCAGGTTCGTATTTTAAAACTGTTGTTTTTACTGCATCATCAAAACAAAAATAAAGTGTACGTTTCTTTGCTGGCAGGTACATCGTTATGATCACACATTTCCAATACTATGTGATCATGTATTGTGTGAGCTTTCGCTGTAGCCTACATGTTCTCACTTGACATTTCCAAATCTCTTTGCCTGCTGCTCTACTTATGGCTTTTATAAACAGAAATTCATTAGAAACTAATGCCCTATACTCTATTTGCGAGGTAACGAAAGAGGCCTTAGCTGAGTAATCACCACTAATACTGCTTTGTTAGCATGCACACCATGAAAAGCTTCGCTCCGCGATGACCGCTGTCGTTTAAATAAGCATTTGTCACCTGATCACTAAGGTGTGACCGACGCATAACAATTGACATTGGATGCTAGTTGTATTGATCATGGAGGGCGGATGTCTTTCCCTTAAGGCTGGCTGCCACCTTGATACAAAGGTTTGTCTTTATTGTTATTTCATTCCCTTTGATCTAGTTTCGTCCACCTGACGTGGTAGGATTGTCTCATGTTTGTCAAACCAACCTACGCTGTCTATCGAAACAAACTCTTTAATCTTCGCATTCTTTATTAGTAATCTCTATTTTAAAATGCTTAGTACAATATGGCAAATTTATACGGCAAACATTTCGTACAATTATTATAAAGGCCTATAAACAATATTAAACAGAGTAAACAAAACCATATGACAGTCAATAAAAAAACTGTTCAAATCAACTAAAAGTATCCAATACACTTTTGAAATTTTGCTGTGAGATATTTTGCCTGATATATTTTGTCTGAGATCATTTGTCCATGGTACCTTTTGTCCTGATATATTTTGTCCTGGTATCTTTTGTCCGTTTATATGCTTATATAATAATTGTAAAAAATATTTGCCGTATAAATTTGTCATATTGCACTAAACATTTTAAAGTTAGTATTAGTAATATAGTATACGAAGATTAAAGATTTTTTTCGATAGACAGCGTAGGTGTGCTCAGTGGCGTAGCCAGGATCGTCTCAAGGGGGGGGGGATTCCAATGTTTTTTACCCGGGGACAAACTTTCGATTTGCATACTTTATATATATATATATATACCGAGGGGTCTATGGGGGGTTATGACCCCCCCCCCCCAACCCCCTGCCTACGCCACTGGGTGTGCTTGACAAACATGAGACAATCCTACCACGTCAGGTGGACGAAACTAGATCAAAGGAGATGAAATAACAATAAAGATACACCTTCGTATCAAGGTGGCCGCCTGCTTTGACGACAGAAACATGCCTTAAGGGAAAGACATCCGCCCTCCATGGACAATACAACTAGCATCAACAGTCAATAGTTATGCGTCGGTCACACCTTAGTGATCAGGTGACAAATGCTTATTTAAACAAACAGCGGTAATCGTGGAGCAAGGTTTGTCGTAGTGTGCATCAAACAAAGCAGTATTAGTGGTGATTACTCAGTTATGACCTCTTTCGTTACCTCGCAGAAAGGTTTTAGGAATTCTGGTTAATTTATGTTTGCCATAAGCAGGCAAAGAGATTTGGAAATGTGAAATTAGGACATGTCGCGCAAGAGTTCACACAATAGATGATCACATAGTATATGAGAGGTTTGATCATATTGATGTACCAGCCAGCAAAGAAACGTAAACGTTATGTTTGTGTTTATATTTCGCGTGTTTTAAACCTTAATGTTGTATAACAACCATTACTTTATTTGTTTTACACATTATCATTTATTATACCTTTCAGGCTAAAGGAGTAAGTTTGCTATAATTTTTACTTTTTCGAATCAAATGCTACTGTAACGAGCACCAATCTATCAGCCAGATAGTTGGCGAACGCTCCCGGATTCGTTTCAATGATTATACACAGATGGCGACAAGCCTAAATAAAAGAAAGCTAACACAATAGTTCACTAGGACTCGTACTTGATGTCTAGGGGAAACACTAGAGAAACTACTGATGCCAACAATACATTTAATCTGTATATAACTTTTAATGAGTGTACAAAGTCGTGGCAGAACACTAGATTTATACAGGATAAAATAGATTTACAGAATGAACAAAACCCAACTTACAATTTGTGGGAAAAAATAATATGATACACTATCACAGCTTTTAACACTTCAGAAAAATCACCACAGTTTACACAACACTGCTATAAGCATATAGTATTACTTAACCACAAGTAATATAAGAATATGCTACTTAAACAACTTAGTACTATACGGCGACACACAGGGCTTATTATCTCTCAAAGATGTCTGGTCAAGTAACTGCCCAGATTGTGTGAGACGTGTGCGATAAGTCTCTATGGAGACTCACAGATCACTCAAATGTCTATCCCTAGACCACTTAAGTCACTCGACCACACAGGCCACCACCGAGGGTCATGGGATCTAACCGGGAACACCCGGCCGCCGCCGTGAGCGAGCGCGATCCTGGCCTCTAGAACAGTGGACCACCCTAATCACTGAATCACAGTGATTCGAACCGAGGAATTGAACCTCGGCCGCCGCCATGGCGCGCCGAGATCCTAACCACTGTACCACATCCTGGTCCGTATCAATCAATCATCTCATAATGGAAAAGTACTGAGTCTAAGACTTTCTTAAGACAGTGGAAAAAACCAGTGATTACACCACATACCATATATGGTAAAGTAACAAATGTAAAAATAAAAATACCAGACCTAAGTAGGTCACACTACGACAAAGTTTAATAAATCTTTTGGTGGTTCGTTAGGTTTAAAAAATTCATTTTATTCACAATTATTATGCGTAAAAAAATATACAAACCCACATTAACAGTCAATAAAAAAAAGTTGAAATCAACTAAAATCATCGTACATACTATTAAAATTTAGCTGTGAGATATTTTGTCTGAGATATTTTGTCTGAGATCATTTGTCCATGATATCATTTGTCCTGATATATTTTGTCCTGGTATCTTTTTTCCGTGAGATCATTTGTCCTTGAGATCATTTGTCCTGAGATCATTTGTCCTGAGATCGTTTGTCATGGAAATATATATATATATATATATATATATATATATATATATATATATATATATATATATATATATATATATATATATATATATATATATATATGTTACGGTCAAAGCCCAAAGTCGGCCAATGCTAGGATTGGCCGGCCAATCCGCGCATTGGCCAATATCGCCTCCCATAGGTCGGTCAAAGTCCGAAACTTTGCTTCATTTCGGCCTTTGGCCGGCCAATCCGCAGACTGGCCATTGTGGACCGGCCAAAGTCTGAAATAGCTCTTGATTTCGGCCTTTGGCCGGCCAGTCCCGGCCAGTCCGCGGACTGGCCATGGTGGACCGGCCAAAGTCTTAATTAGAAGATCATGAGCAGATTTTTGTTTTTTTTATGCCGGTAGGATCATGAAATTAAGTCTTTGTTGATTATTAATTAAAGTAAATGACAGAAACATTCTGAGTGCACATAGTACAAAATAGCACCATTGTCTTCTGTAAGTGGTACAATAAGTTTTTCTTTACCGTCAACTTCAATAACATCATATTTGTTTAGTCGACGATAGTCAACAGTCTTTTTTGTCTGCTTTGCTTTAGCCTGTTTGACGTCCTCTATCATAGCAATGTATTTGTCTTTGCTTAGAATAAAGCTATTGTTTGGTTTTCCATGCAGTACTGTAGTCAAATGGTCTAAAAACATAGTTTTCATGTCAAACGTTGGTTCGATATTTGCATGAGCGCCACCTTCAACCAGCGTGGTTGTCTCGTCAGAAGAAGCCATTGGAAGACCTATAGAACAATAATACGACTAATTGAAATGGAATCATGCTGCATGGGATATTCGTATACAACAATATAATCAATTAAATAAATACTTAGTATGTAACTAGACACACATTCAACAATAAGAGATTTAAAAGATTACCATTTCAATAAATTATAGTCTTTATTGCAATGTTTGTTAAAATTTCCTAAACCATAATGTATCTATTAATATTTGCAAGAGCATTACATGTTATATAAACCGGGAGTATCTTATATAACACTACGGGGTATGGCAACTCGGGATATAGGCATTATTGTTAATCCATTTTTAATTACTTAAACTTTTTAAAATATAATAGAATCGCGTAGAAAAAGAATTGTGCACTAGGTCAACGCCAAATAAAATGTGTAAATTATTACTTCCGGTCAACGGAAATTACTCAAAATTTAACAGAAGATATTTTAGTTATACGTGAAATTTCATTTATCTATCTGAAGTTGATGCAGATCTACAAATTTGATATTATACTTATATATGAAATTTCATCTGCGTGACTGTAACGGTAATCAAGCTATCGTGTTCACACACACACACACACACACACATACACACACAGAGACATACGGACAATATTGCAAAACTATTTTTTTCGGACTCAAGGAGATTTGAAAAAATCTCGATTTGTTTTTGCACGATTACAATAATTTCTCTATATTTCATATACGAGAAGGTAAAAAAAAAGCTAATTACAGAAAGGCTGATACAATAGTAAAAAAAAAAACATCACTGTCTGTATTTTAATAATCAAAGATCTAAAACTTACCGATTTTGGCAAACATGACTCCACAAGCAAGCAAACGTAGTGTTAAACAGTCAAGTAATCCGCAGTGCAAAGAAATCTGGAATGCAATTCTGTCGGTATTTATCATGCAGTCCAGTCAAGGCACGGTGATGGGTCTGCTTTATTTGGTATTCCCCTTTTGTTGGGGAAATATGGTTTCTCACGCCCACGCCATCTCAAGTCGCTTGGACACTATTGTTCAACTTACAAGGAACGCGGCAAAGTCTTTTGAACGTTCCGTCTTGTTGCACGTGGTCGGTGACGCCGACTGTCTTTGATTTTGTTCTTTGATGATTGTCTCACCTCGTCATCATAGAGGAGGCTGTCACATACAGTTGTAGCCCATATATGGAAATCAACATGGATTTACATTATTTTCTTTTGACAGCCATTTGCTATGTCTGTCTCATGGTCTGACGGCCCTTTTGATCTATGTCGCCTTGCATATAGAATGCTATACAAACAAGAGCTAAAAAATACGTTACTCACAATGAAACCGCACACAGAATAATGAAAACGCGATCACAACTTAGTCTAGATAGAACATTGGCCAGGACATCCCGGCCAATGCGCGCATTGGCCGGCCAATGTACAAAATACGCTGTCAAGTTTAAGCATTTCGGACTTTGGCCAGTACGTCCCGGCCAGTGCGCGCATTGGCCGGCCAATGTACGAAATACGATCTTAGTTCTAAGTTCTTCGGGCTTTGGCCAAGAGAGCCGGCCAATCCGCGCATTGGCTGGCCAATCCGGGGTTTGGCCGCACTTCGGGCTTTGACCGTAACATATATATATTTATATATATATATAAAGAGAGAGAGAGAGAGAGAGAGAGAGAGAGAGAAAAGGGTGAGGGAGGGAGAGATAGATAGACGGATAACTAGATTTCAATAGCCCTCTATATAAACTCAGAAACATTTATAATGATCTTTTAATTTGAAATATTTTAATACCACTTACACGAGGCAAGAGTCGAGGCAGCTACAACAGTTGGGAATGGAATAATTGGAAGTTTCTCGTAAACCTTATGGTAGATGTCTACTATTGCCATAGCCAACACTACAAAGCTGGCCAACATCCCCAGGATAGCCATGGCTTGGCACGCTTTTATGCTCACTGGGTACGACATATTTGCTGGTGGTAATAAAAATAATGCTTTTTAAAAACATATTATATATTTTGTTAAACATTTATAATTACTTAAGCACACAGACATACGAACATACACATATACAAATATATATATTTAAAATAAAAATTAAACAGCCAACTACAACCAACAAAAATGTAATGTGAAAGATGACCCTTATGTAATACCGAATAGGGACCAAATCAAATCTTTTTATTGCCTCTGGTTGTATATTGTTTTCAAATAAAAAATAAACATTAGGCACATTTCTTTATTTTTTTAAGTAATAGATTTACACAGGAAAACAATGTTTAAAACAAATAATTATGAGATATATCATGTATAATCGTTCTCGCATTTGAGGCCATGTGAACAGTCTAAGAGTAAATTGTTGGTGTATAGACATGATTAAAATGTATGAGAGTTTGTGAAACATTGATAGCTCGTTGCATATTTTCCTTAACGGGCGACAACAACTATTATCTGCAATTTTTTTTATTGGCAAACATATTTTACTAATAATTTTGAAACTATACAAATTGCACTAATATCAAGACACCCATTTTAAGCTATGCTGCATAAACTTAAAATGTGCTGTATAAACTAAAAATTACCTGTTCCAATTAAATCTAGACATTTTCCCTCGGAGCATACTTTCCAGAGACCAATATTTTCGTACACGTATTCAGAAAAGTTAGAAGACCATAAGTAATATTCCAACACTGTCCACTCCGTGGTCGCTAGCCCTATGATGTGTAACAACATCCCAGCGAATATAACACCGATGGCGACGATGAAGATGATGTTGATTTTAGATAGAAGTGACATTACGAGGTTACTGTTGAAAATATATATTCATTAATGAAAAGATATGTATTTGAAAGAAAACCGCATTTTTTTAGAGCCAGAGCCAGTCGAAAACCCATACCCAGTCCCAGACGCATACCCAGTCCCAGACGCAGACCCAGAACCAGACGCAGACGTAGACCCAGAACCAGACGCAGAACCAGAACCAGAACCAGAACCAGAACCAGACGCAGACCGACATCCGAGACTCGGACTCGGACCCGGACCTGGACCCGGACCTGGACCTGTACCTGTACCTGGAACTGGACCTGGCCTTGGACCTGGCCTTGGACCTGGACCTGGACCTGGACCTGGCTTTTGACCTGGAACTGGACCTGGCCTTGGACCTGGCCTTGGACCTGGACCTGGACCTGGACCTGGACCTGGACCTGGACCTGGACCTGGACCTGGACCTGGACCTGGACCTGGACCTGGACCTGGACCTGGACCTGGACCTGGACCTGGACCTGGCCTTGTACCTGGACTTGCCATGAACCTGGACCTGGACTTACATTCAGAAATTATTCACATATTTTATTTTCCAAGACCCAACACATTTAAAAATAATCTTAAAATTAACTTTTGTCAGTAACACAATTTTCAGTACTAGCCGTCCCGGCCAGGCTCTGCACTGGCTTTTGTGAAACGCAGGCCATTCTGTGAACAACCTTGAATTGTGCGATTATTAAGTATCACATTGCCGGCGCTGCCTGGGTTTTTGCGAATATATTAAATATCCAATTAATGTCTATATGCAATTATAGAATATATATATATATATATATATATATATATATATATATATATATATATATATATATATATATATATATATATATAGATAATTCTAAACCTAAAGCAGAGGCGTAGCGATCCTTCACGGCGCCCGGGGACAAACTCTCAATTTGGCGCCCCCCTTCGGAACAAGTTTTCAATTTTCAATTTGAATCCCCCCCCCCCACCCTCAAACTTTCAATTTGGACAACCACCTTCAAACTTTCTTTTTCCACCCCCCCCCCCCCCCCAGTCCCCCAAACGAACTCTCAAAATGTTTTTCCATCCTAGTTTGGCGCCCCCTAAGTATCTAACCTATTCCTAACATATCATTGAGCTATCCCCACCCGGATCTCTCTCTCAAAATGACGGGTGAATAATTGATTGGGGTGATGTTCTACTGCAACTCTTTTGGGCTGGGATGTGTAGAGTTAGGGGATTTACTAATTTTATTATTTATTTTATCGTTACAAGAATTACACCATTTTTGGTTCTTCTTAATTTAAGCGAAATTGACGTCGTAGTAGTGATAAAGTAAATAATAATAAAATTAGTAAAAAATGCGCCTTAAAGGGCTGAATTAAATTAATTAAACCCTGAATTATAATTATAGTAATATTTTAAATTATAAAAATATCTAATTTTACTATATCCCCAGCCTAGTTTTTATAATGCACCTGTGTGGGAAAAAATAAACTCGATCAGTTCAGGCGTATTGGTGTATATAAAAGAGAAAGCCAGTCCTCCGCAACTAATATACTTTGATTTTTCGTATATAGATTCTCTTTGATTTATGTAAAATAATATCTGCCTTTAGACACTGTATTTCTACTAATTCCTACATGTAACTTTACCGTAAGCTAAACAGGAAAACAACTGAACAATGGTTAACTTACTATGTTTTGGATTAACTCCTGCGAAATTTAGTCTTTACATGTGTTTAATCCTCAACAATTTAATTTTTTGTCCAGGTCTGCATCAACCTCAGGGTTCGTTCTTCCACTTTAAGCGTGTGCTTGTTTCTGGAAAATATTTCCGTTCTGTGGATTCGTTGAGTCGTGTCGGTAATCAAACCCTTGTGTGCACTAGCTTATGGACTCCCCCCCCCCCCCCATCCACTCGACCTTTACGCTCTTCTAAATATAAAAATAATAGCACGTGTTATAAAATGCCTAATGGGTGTTAATAAAAGCATGCATTCAGTTTTAGCAATGTTGTATTTCTAAACACAGGAGATATGGTTTCCTTACGGCGTTTTAAGGTTATGTAAAGAAAGAACTGCTACTCCTCATATTAGGTGATTTAAAAAAAAAAAAAGAAATGAAACTAACATTACGTATTTTGTGTATATTTTAGTTGAACCAGTGTTGCCTTACTAAACGATGTACGAGTGCAGTATGCGTTGGACTAATTTATTTGTTTTTCTTTAATTAAGTAGTTTTGTCACTCAAGAGAAGAAACGTTGATATTGATGCTTGGCTTTATTAAATTGAATTAAAAATAACCGGATGGTGTAATAACATTTTTGGCTCAAAAATACTATTTACATTGTCAGTTTGTTTAGCCTTAGTTCGCAATATTATTACACTTTTCATCCTCGCCTTGTGAGTATTAAAACAGATTGTTTGTAGTTTACAAATCACGTAATATTGCGAGTTGTACAACACCTATGTTAAAATTGAAGCCTCTAACAATTTTTACAAGTTTTACGTTTTTTTTTTCAAATGGTAAGAGCATGTATTTTCTATGTTAACCATTAAAACATTATCTCCAAGTTGCTGTAGCGATAATTTTCCGTCTGATTTTTATTTAACATTTCAATCAAAATACCATAGTTTAGTTATCTCACGGTCCACATCTGCTATAGAAAAAAAACGTCGCACCCCTAACATCTTTCTCCGCAACTCCCCCCCCCCCACCCCACCTTCTGGTAAAGTGTTTTGTTTCGCTAGGCTGAATTTTGAGGTCACAGCCGAGTGTGTTGGCGAGTTGTCAAGCTCCAGAATGAAAATTTCTTATCACACACCACTTACATTCCCCGCCCAACGTTTATGCACCAACACAATGAAAACAATTTTATTTGAATTTTAATTTATAACTGGGTTGCCATTTACAGATCGAGAGCCTCATTCATTTAGTTACAACATATAGAGAACATATAGAGAAATGATGTGAACTGTATTAGGGCTACAGTGTGTATATTTCGCCCGGTCAGTTACCCATAGAAACTGGGTGTACGTCGAGATACCATTCATAGTTTCTTCAAGGCATCTCTTCGGGGATGGGGCGTACCTACCACCGTAAAAAGTCTACCCCCCCCCCGTACGAAATTGAATTTATTTAGAAAATATATACTTTAAACAGTATCCGACGCCCCCCCCCCCCCCCCACACCCCCCTCCCCTGACGGCAATTTTAAGTGCATCCCTGGAAAAAAAACACCCTGAAATAAAAAATAAACACTGATACCACTGCCATCAGAATGATGTAAATTGGAATATCAAAGTGTGTTAGGCTCTGATCACTAATCAGGATATTATCTCTAGCAATAATCAATAAGCAATTATTTTTAGCACGGTTAAAATACTTCATCTATACTTCGTATATGCTTGAGCGATAACAATTCTTCCTCTATAGGCCTACTCCGTATACGAAGACGTAACCAAAAAAAACGGGGGAAAAAAAGCTTTGTCATTGAATGCGGGCTATGTGGATTGGGAATTTTTCTACCTGAGTATGAATGTCTGTACCTCTGAATGTCTGTGTCTATGAATGTCTGTACCTCTGAATGTGCTAACGTACGAAGATTATCGATTCCATTCAGCGGTGACCTTCGGTATTTTTTCCCCTAGTCGACAATGTATGGGTGTAGGATTTGTGAAGAAATTTATTCAAGCGAGATAAGAGCTTCCGGTTTTAATCGTGTTTGAAGATATTCAATTACCTCCGTTTGTGTACTGCACCAACCTAACTAAACTAATTCTCTCTCTCTCTCTCTCTCTCTCTCTCTCTCTCTCTCTCTCTCTCTCTCTCTCTTTCTCTTTCTCTGTGTGTGTGTGTGTACTGACTTCATAACTAAACTGAACCTGTGTGTGTGTGCGTGTGTTTGTGTGTGTGTGTGTGTGTTTGTGTGTGTGTGTTTGTGTACTGACATCACCAACCTAACTAAACTGAACCTGTGTGTGTGTGTATGTATGTGTGTCTCTGTTTATGTGCACTGACTTCACCATCATAACTAAACTGAACATCGGTGTTTGTGTGTGCGAATGTGTATAGTGACATCACCAACATAACTAAACTGAACCTGTGTGTGTGTGTGTTTGTGTGTGTTTGTGTGTGTGTGAGTGTGTGTATGTGTGTGTAAAGACTTCAATAAACTAACTGAACCTGTGACAGAAATAATTGTTTTATTCAAAACGAATTGTGCTAAAAACATACGAAAGCAGTTGAGCTCTAGTTTTCTATTTTCAATAAAATAAAAAAATTAAAAATTAAAAACATAAATACTATTTGTAACGGTTACAATATATATATATATATTATACATATATATATGGTTCCATGGCAAATTATCTCAGGACAAATGATCTCAGACAAAATATCTCAGACAAAATATCTCACGGACAAATGATCTCAGGACAAATGATCTCAGGACAAATGATCTCAGGACAAATGATCTCACGGACAAAAGATACCAGGACAAAACATACCAGGACAAATGATACCATGGACAAATGATCTCAGACAAAATATCTCAGACAAAATATCTCACAGCAAAATTTTAATAATATGTACAATAATTTTTAGTTGATTTGAACTTTTTTTTAAATTGACTGTCAATATGGTTTGTTTACTCTTTTTACGCATAATAATTGATTGTTATAAAATGTATTTGTTAAACTTTACAAACAAATGTGAATGGGTCTTCAGGTTCGTATTTTAAAACTGTTGTTTTTACTGCATCATCAAAACAAAAATAAAGTGTACGTTTCTTTGCTGGCAGGTACATCGTTATGATCACACATTTCCAATACTATGTGATCATGTATTGTGTGAGCTTTCGCTGTAGCCTACATGTTCTCACTTGACATTTCCAAATCTCTTTGCCTGCTGCTCTACTTATGGCTTTTATAAACAGAAATTCATTAGAAACTAATGCCCTATACTCTATTTGCGAGGTAACGAAAGAGGCCTTAGCTGAGTAATCACCACTAATACTGCTTTGTTAGCATGCACACCATGAAAAGCTTCGCTCCGCGATGACCGCTGTCGTTTAAATAAGCATTTGTCACCTGATCACTAAGGTGTGACCGACGCATAACAATTGACATTGGATGCTAGTTGTATTGATCATGGAGGGCGGATGTCTTTCCCTTAAGGCTGGCTGCCACCTTGATACAAAGGTTTGTCTTTATTGTTATTTCATTCCCTTTGATCTAGTTTCGTCCACCTGACGTGGTAGGATTGTCTCATGTTTGTCAAACCAACCTACGCTGTCTATCGAAACAAACTCTTTAATCTTCGCATTCTTTATTAGTAATCTCTATTTTAAAATGCTTAGTACAATATGGCAAATTTATACGGCAAACATTTCGTACAATTATTATAAAGGCCTATAAACAATATTAAACAGAGTAAACAAAACCATATGACAGTCAATAAAAAAACTGTTCAAATCAACTAAAAGTATCCAATACACTTTTGAAATTTTGCTGTGAGATATTTTGCCTGATATATTTTGTCTGAGATCATTTGTCCATGGTACCTTTTGTCCTGATATATTTTGTCCTGGTATCTTTTGTCCGTTTATATGCTTATATAATAATTGTAAAAAATATTTGCCGTATAAATTTGTCATATTGCACTAAACATTTTAAAGTTAGTATTAGTAATATAGTATACGAAGATTAAAGATTTTTTTCGATAGACAGCGTAGGTGTGCTCAGTGGCGTAGCCAGGATCGTCTCAAGGGGGGGGGGGATTCCAATGTTTTTTACCCGGGGACAAACTTTCGATTTGCATACTTTATATATATATATATATACCGAGGGGTCTATGGGGGGTTATGACCCCCCCCCCCCCAACCCCCTGCCTACGCCACTGGGTGTGCTTGACAAACATGAGACAATCCTACCACGTCAGGTGGACGAAACTAGATCAAAGGAGATGAAATAACAATAAAGATACACCTTCGTATCAAGGTGGCCGCCTGCTTTGACGACAGAAACATGCCTTAAGGGAAAGACATCCGCCCTCCATGGACAATACAACTAGCATCAACAGTCAATAGTTATGCGTCGGTCACACCTTAGTGATCAGGTGACAAATGCTTATTTAAACAAACAGCGGTAATCGTGGAGCAAGGTTTGTCGTAGTGTGCATCAAACAAAGCAGTATTAGTGGTGATTACTCAGTTATGACCTCTTTCGTTACCTCGCAGAAAGGTTTTAGGAATTCTGGTTAATTTATGTTTGCCATAAGCAGGCAAAGAGATTTGGAAATGTGAAATTAGGACATGTCGCGCAAGAGTTCACACAATAGATGATCACATAGTATATGAGAGGTTTGATCATATTGATGTACCAGCCAGCAAAGAAACGTAAACGTTATGTTTGTGTTTATATTTCGCGTGTTTTAAACCTTAATGTTGTATAACAACCATTACTTTATTTGTTTTACACATTATCATTTATTATACCTTTCAGGCTAAAGGAGTAAGTTTGCTATAATTTTTACTTTTTCGAATCAAATGCTACTGTAACGAGCACCAATCTATCAGCCAGATAGTTGGCGAACGCTCCCGGATTCGTTTCAATGATTATACACAGATGGCGACAAGCCTAAATAAAAGAAAGCTAACACAATAGTTCACTAGGACTCGTACTTGATGTCTAGGGGAAACACTAGAGAAACTACTGATGCCAACAATACATTTAATCTGTATATAACTTTTAATGAGTGTACAAAGTCGTGGCAGAACACTAGATTTATACAGGATAAAATAGATTTACAGAATGAACAAAACCCAACTTACAATTTGTGGGAAAAAATAATATGATACACTATCACAGCTTTTAACACTTCAGAAAAATCACCACAGTTTACACAACACTGCTATAAGCATATAGTATTACTTAACCACAAGTAATATAAGAATATGCTACTTAAACAACTTAGTACTATACGGCGACACACAGGGCTTATTATCTCTCAAAGATGTCTGGTCAAGTAACTGCCCAGATTGTGTGAGACGTGTGCGATAAGTCTCTATGGAGACTCACAGATCACTCAAATGTCTATCCCTAGACCACTTAAGTCACTCGACCACACAGGCCACCACCGAGGGTCATGGGATCTAACCGGGAACACCCGGCCGCCGCCGTGAGCGAGCGCGATCCTGGCCTCTAGAACAGTGGACCACCCTAATCACTGAATCACAGTGATTCGAACCGAGGAATTGAACCTCGGCCGCCGCCATGGCGCGCCGAGATCCTAACCACTGTACCACATCCTGGTCCGTATCAATCAATCATCTCATAATGGAAAAGTACTGAGTCTAAGACTTTCTTAAGACAGTGGAAAAAACCAGTGATTACACCACATACCATATATGGTAAAGTAACAAATGTAAAAATAAAAATACCAGACCTAAGTAGGTCACACTACGACAAAGTTTAATAAATCTTTTGGTGGTTCGTTAGGTTTAAAAAATTCATTTTATTCACAATTATTATGCGTAAAAAAATATACAAACCCACATTAACAGTCAATAAAAAAAAGTTGAAATCAACTAAAATCATCGTACATACTATTAAAATTTAGCTGTGAGATATTTTGTCTGAGATATTTTGTCTGAGATCATTTGTCCATGATATCATTTGTCCTGATATATTTTGTCCTGGTATCTTTTTTCCGTGAGATCATTTGTCCTTGAGATCATTTGTCCTGAGATCATTTGTCCTAAGATCGTTTGTCATGGAAATATATATATATATATATATATATATATATATATATATATATATATATATATATATATATATATATATATATATATATATATATATATATATATATATATATATATATATATATATATATATATATATATATGTTACGGTCAAAGCCCAAAGTCGGCCAATGCTAGGATTGGCCGGCCAATCCGCGCATTGGCCAATATCGCCTCCCATAGGTCGGTCAAAGTCCGAAACTTTGCTTCATTTCGGCCTTTGGCCGGCCAATCCGCAGACTGGCCATTGTGGACCGGCCAAAGTCTGAAATAGCTCTTGATTTCGGCCTTTGGCCGGCCAGTCCCGGCCAGTCCGCGGACTGGCCATGGTGGACCGGCCAAAGTCTTAATTAGAAGATCATGAGCAGATTTTTGTTTTTTTTATGCCGGTAGGATCATGAAATTAAGTCTTTGTTGATTATTAATTAAAGTAAATGACAGAAACATTCTGAGTGCACATAGTACAAAATAGCACCATTGTCTTCTGTAAGTGGTACAATAAGTTTTTCTTTACCGTCAACTTCAATAACATCATATTTGTTTAGTCGACGATAGTCAACAGTCTTTTTTGTCTGCTTTGCTTTAGCCTGTTTGACGTCCTCTATCATAGCAATGTATTTGTCTTTGCTTAGAATAAAGCTATTGTTTGGTTTTCCATGCAGTACTGTAGTCAAATGGTCTAAAAACATAGTTTTCATGTCAAACGTTGGTTCGATATTTGCATGAGCGCCACCTTCAACCAGCGTGGTTGTCTCGTCAGAAGAAGCCATTGGAAGACCTATAGAACAATAATACGACTAATTGAAATGGAATCATGCTGCATGGGATATTCGTATACAACAATATAATCAATTAAATAAATACTTAGTATGTAACTAGACACACATTCAACAATAAGAGATTTAAAAGATTACCATTTCAATAAATTATAGTCTTTATTGCAATGTTTGTTAAAATTTCCTAAACCATAATGTATCTATTAATATTTGCAAGAGCATTACATGTTATATAAACCGGGAGTATCTTATATAACACTACGGGGTATGGCAACTCGGGATATAGGCATTATTGTTAATCCATTTTTAATTACTTAAACTTTTTAAAATATAATAGAATCGCGTAGAAAAAGAATTGTGCACTAGGTCAACGCCAAATAAAATGTGTAAATTATTACTTCCGGTCAACGGAAATTACTCAAAATTTAACAGAAGATATTTTAGTTATACGTGAAATTTCATTTATCTATCTGAAGTTGATGCAGATCTACAAATTTGATATTATACTTATATATGAAATTTCATCTGCGTGACTGTAACGGTAATCAAGCTATCGTGTTCACACACACACACACACACACACATACACACACAGAGACATACGGACAATATTGCAAAACTATGTTTTTCGGACTCAAGGAGATTTGAAAAAATCTCGATTTGTTTTTGCACGATTACAATAATTTCTCTATATTTCATATACGAGAAGGTAAAAAAAAAGCTAATTACAGAAAGGCTGATACAATAGTAAAAAAAAAAACATCACTGTCTGTA
Source organism: Physella acuta (assembly GCF_028476545.2). Classification (NCBI taxonomy): domain Eukaryota; kingdom Metazoa; phylum Mollusca; class Gastropoda; family Physidae; genus Physella; species Physella acuta. Next base: position 325,735 of record NW_026731584.1, read on the forward strand.
TTTTAATAATCAAAGATCTAAAACTTACCGATTTTGGCAAACATGACTCCACAAGCAAGCAAACGTAGTGTTAAACAGTCAAGTAATCCGCAGTGCAAAGAAATCTGGAATGCAATTCTGTCGGTATTTATCATGCAGTCCAGTCAAGGCACGGTGATGGGTCTGCTTTATTTGGTATTCCCCTTTTGTTGGGGAAATATGGTTTCTCACGCCCACGCCATCTCAAGTCGCTTGGACACTATTGTTCAACTTACAAGGAACGCGGCAAAGTCTTTTGAACGTTCCGTCTTGTTGCACGTGGTCGGTGACGCCGACTGTCTTTGATTTTGTTCTTTGATGATTGTCTCACCTCGTCATCATAGAGGAGGCTGTCACATACAGTTGTAGCCCATATATGGAAATCAACATGGATTTACATTATTTTCTTTTGACAGCCATTTGCTATGTCTGTCTCATGGTCTGACGGCCCTTTTGATCCATGTCGCCTTGCATATAGAATGCTATACAAACAAGAGCTAAAAAATACGTTACTCACAATGAAACCGCACACAGAATAATGAAAACGCGATCACAACTTAGTCTAGATAGAACATTGGCCAGGACATCCCGGCCAATGCGCGCATTGGCCGGCCAATGTACAAAATACGCTGTCAAGTTTAAGCATTTCGGACTTTGGCCAGTACGTCCCGGCCAGTGCGCGCATTGGCCGGCCAATGTACGAAATACGATCTTAGTTCTAAGTTCTTCGGGCTTTGGCCAAGAGAGCCGGCCAATCCGCGCATTGGCTGGCCAATCCGGGGTTTGGCCGCACTTCGGGCTTTGACCGTAACATATATATATTTATATATATATATAAAGAGAGAGAGAGAGAGAGAGAGAGAGAGAGAAAAGGGTGAGGGAGGGAGAGATAGATAGACGGATAACTAGATTTCAATAGCCCTCTATATAAACTCAGAAACATTTATAATGATCTTTTAATTTGAAATATTTTAATACCACTTACACGAGGCAAGAGTCGAGGCAGCTACAACAGTTGGGAATGGAATAATTGGAAGTTTCTCGTAAACCTTATGGTAGATGTCTACTATTGCCATAGCCAACACTACAAAGCTGGCCAACATCCCCAGGATAGCCATGGCTTGGCACGCTTTTATGCTCACTGGGTACGACATATTTGCTGGTGGTAATAAAAATAATGCTTTTTAAAAACATATTATATATTTTGTTAAACATTTATAATTACTTAAGCACACAGACATACGAACATACACATATACAAATATATATATTTAAAATAAAAATTAAACAGCCAACTACAACCAACAAAAATGTAATGTGAAAGATGACCCTTATGTAATACCGAATAGGGACCAAATCAAATCTTTTTATTGCCTCTGGTTGTATATTGTTTTCAAATAAAAAATAAACATTAGGCACATTTCTTTATTTTTTTAAGTAATAGATTTACACAGGAAAACAATGTTTAAAACAAATAATTATGAGATATATCATGTATAATCGTTCTCGCATTTGAGGCCATGTGAACAGTCTAAGAGTAAATTGTTGGTGTATAGACATGATTAAAATGTATGAGAGTTTGTGAAACATTGATAGCTCGTTGCATATTTTCCTTAACGGGCGACAACAACTATTATCTGCAATTTTTTTTATTGGCAAACATATTTTACTAATAATTTTGAAACTATACAAATTGCACTAATATCAAGACACCCATTTTAAGCTATGCTGCATAAACTTAAAATGTGCTGTATAAACTAAAAATTACCTGTTCCAATTAAATCTAGACATTTTCCCTCGGAGCATACTTTCCAGAGACCAATATTTTCGTACACGTATTCAGAAAAGTTAGAAGACCATAAGTAATATTCCAACACTGTCCACTCCGTGGTCGCTAGCCCTATGATGTGTAACAACATCCCAGCGAATATAACACCGATGGCGACGATGAAGATGATGTTGATTTTAGATAGAAGTGACATTACGAGGTTACTGTTGAAAATATATATTCATTAATGAAAAGATATGTATTTGAAAGAAAACCGCATTTTTTTAGAGCCAGAGCCAGTCGAAAACCCATACCCAGTCCCAGACGCATACCCAGTCCCAGACGCAGACCCAGAACCAGACGCAGACGTAGACCCAGAACCAGACGCAGAACCAGAACCAGAACCAGAACCAGACGCAGACCGACATCCGAGACTCGGACTCGGACCCGGACCTGGACCCGGACCTGGACCTGTACCTGTACCTGGAACTGGACCTGGCCTTGGACCTGGCCTTGGACCTGGACCTGGACCTGGACCTGGCTTTTGACCTGGAACTGGACCTGGCCTTGGACCTGGCCTTGGACCTGGACCTGGACCTGGACCTGGACCTGGACCTGGACCTGGACCTGGACCTGGACCTGGACCTGGACCTGGACCTGGACCTGGACCTGGACCTGGACCTGGCCTTGTACCTGGACTTGCCATGAACCTGGACCTGGACTTACATTCAGAAATTATTCACATATTTTATTTTCCAAGACCCAACACATTTAAAAATAATCTTAAAATTAACTTTTGTCAGTAACACAATTTTCAGTACTAGCCGTCCCGGCCAGGCTCTGCACTGGCTTTTGTGAAACGCAGGCCATTCTGTGAACAACCTTGAATTGTGCGATTATTAAGTATCACATTGCCGGCGCTGCCTGGGTTTTTGCGAATATATTAAATATCCAATTAATGTCTATATGCAATTATAGAATATATATATATATATATATATATATATATATATATATATATATATATATATATATATATATATATAGATAATTCTAAACCTAAAGCAGAGGCGTAGCGATCCTTCACGGCGCCCGGGGACAAACTCTCAATTTGGCGCCCCCCTTCGGAACAAGTTTTCAATTTTCAATTTGAATCCCCCCCCCCCCCCACCCTCAAACTTTCAATTTGGACAACCACCTTCAAACTTTCTTTTTCCACCCCCCCCCCCCAGTCCCCCAAACGAACTCTCAAAATGTTTTTCCATCCTAGTTTGGCGCCCCCTAAGTATCTAACCTATTCCTAACATATCATTGAGCTATCCCCACCCGGATCTCTCTCTCAAAATGACGGGTGAATAATTGATTGGGGTGATGTTCTACTGCAACTCTTTTGGGCTGGGATGTGTAGAGTTAGGGGATTTACTAATTTTATTATTTATTTTATCGTTACAAGAATTACACCATTTTTGGTTCTTCTTAATTTAAGCGAAATTGACGTCGTAGTAGTGATAAAGTAAATAATAATAAAATTAGTAAAAAATGCGCCTTAAAGGGCTGAATTAAATTAATTAAACCCTGAATTATAATTATAGTAATATTTTAAATTATAAAAATATCTAATTTTACTATATCCCCAGCCTAGTTTTTATAATGCACCTGTGTGGGAAAAAATAAACTCGATCAGTTCAGGCGTATTGGTGTATATAAAAGAGAAAGCCAGTCCTCCGCAACTAATATACTTTGATTTTTCGTATATAGATTCTCTTTGATTTATGTAAAATAATATCTGCCTTTAGACACTGTATTTCTACTAATTCCTACATGTAACTTTACCGTAAGCTAAACAGGAAAACAACTGAACAATGGTTAACTTACTATGTTTTGGATTAACTCCTGCGAAATTTAGTCTTTACATGTGTTTAATCCTCAACAATTTAATTTTTTGTCCAGGTCTGCATCAACCTCAGGGTTCGTTCTTCCACTTTAAGCGTGTGCTTGTTTCTGGAAAATATTTCCGTTCTGTGGATTCGTTGAGTCGTGTCGGTAATCAAACCCTTGTGTGCACTAGCTTATGGACTCCCCCCCCCCCCCCCCATCCACTCGACCTTTACGCTCTTCTAAATATAAAAATAATAGCACGTGTTATAAAATGCCTAATGGGTGTTAATAAAAGCATGCATTCAGTTTTAGCAATGTTGTATTTCTAAACACAGGAGATATGGTTTCCTTACGGCGTTTTAAGGTTATGTAAAGAAAGAACTGCTACTCCTCATATTAGGTGATTTAAAAAAAAAAAAAGAAATGAAACTAACATTACGTATTTTGTGTATATTTTAGTTGAACCAGTGTTGCCTTACTAAACGATGTACGAGTGCAGTATGCGTTGGACTAATTTATTTGTTTTTCTTTAATTAAGTAGTTTTGTCACTCAAGAGAAGAAACGTTGATATTGATGCTTGGCTTTATTAAATTGAATTAAAAATAACCGGATGGTGTAATAACATTTTTGGCTCAAAAATACTATTTACATTGTCAGTTTGTTTAGCCTTAGTTCGCAATATTATTACACTTTTCATCCTCGCCTTGTGAGTATTAAAACAGATTGTTTGTAGTTTACAAATCACGTAATATTGCGAGTTGTACAACACCTATGTTAAAATTGAAGCCTCTAACAATTTTTACAAGTTTTACGTTTTTTTTTTCAAATGGTAAGAGCATGTATTTTCTATGTTAACCATTAAAACATTATCTCCAAGTTGCTGTAGCGATAATTTTCCGTCTGATTTTTATTTAACATTTCAATCAAAATACCATAGTTTAGTTATCTCACGGTCCACATCTGCTATAGAAAAAAAACGTCGCACCCCTAACATCTTTCTCCGCAACTCCCCCCCCCCCCCCCACCCCACCTTCTGGTAAAGTGTTTTGTTTCGCTAGGCTGAATTTTGAGGTCACAGCCGAGTGTGTTGGCGAGTTGTCAAGCTCCAGAATGAAAATTTCTTATCACACACCACTTACATTCCCCGCCCAACGTTTATGCACCAACACAATGAAAACAATTTTATTTGAATTTTAATTTATAACTGGGTTGCCATTTACAGATCGAGAGCCTCATTCATTTAGTTACAACATATAGAGAACATATAGAGAAATGATGTGAACTGTATTAGGGCTACAGTGTGTATATTTCGCCCGGTCAGTTACCCATAGAAACTGGGTGTACGTCGAGATACCATTCATAGTTTCTTCAAGGCATCTCTTCGGGGATGGGGCGTACCTACCACCGTAAAAAGTCTACCCCCCCCCCGTACGAAATTGAATTTATTTAGAAAATATATACTTTAAACAGTATCCGACGCCCCCCCCCCCCCCACACCCCCCTCCCCTGACGGCAATTTTAAGTGCATCCCTGGAAAAAAAACACCCTGAAATAAAAAATAAACACTGATACCACTGCCATCAGAATGATGTAAATTGGAATATCAAAGTGTGTTAGGCTCTGATCACTAATCAGGATATTATCTCTAGCAATAATCAATAAGCAATTATTTTTAGCACGGTTAAAATACTTCATCTATACTTCGTATATGCTTGAGCGATAACAATTCTTCCTCTATAGGCCTACTCCGTATACGAAGACGTAACCAAAAAAAACGGGGGAAAAAAAGCTTTGTCATTGAATGCGGGCTATGTGGATTGGGAATTTTTCTACCTGAGTATGAATGTCTGTACCTCTGAATGTCTGTGTCTATGAATGTCTGTACCTCTGAATGTGCTAACGTACGAAGATTATCGATTCCATTCAGCGGTGACCTTCGGTATTTTTTCCCCTAGTCGACAATGTATGGGTGTAGGATTTGTGAAGAAATTTATTCAAGCGAGATAAGAGCTTCCGGTTTTAATCGTGTTTGAAGATATTCAATTACCTCCGTTTGTGTACTGCACCAACCTAACTAAACTAATTCTCTCTCTCTCTCTCTCTCTCTCTCTCTCTCTCTCTCTCTCTCTCTCTCTCTCTCTTTCTCTTTCTCTGTGTGTGTGTGTGTACTGACTTCATAACTAAACTGAACCTGTGTGTGTGTGCGTGTGTTTGTGTGTGTGTGTGTGTTTGTGTGTGTGTGTTTGTGTACTGACATCACCAACCTAACTAAACTGAACCTGTGTGTGTGTGTATGTATGTGTGTCTCTGTTTATGTGCACTGACTTCACCATCATAACTAAACTGAACATCGGTGTTTGTGTGTGCGAATGTGTATAGTGACATCACCAACATAACTAAACTGAACCTGTGTGTGTGTGTGTTTGTGTGTGTTTGTGTGTGTGTGAGTGTGTGTATGTGTGTGTAAAGACTTCAATAAACTAACTGAACCTGTGACAGAAATAATTGTTTTATTCAAAACGAATTGTGCTAAAAACATACGAAAGCAGTTGAGCTCTAGTTTTCTATTTTCAATAAAATAAAAAAATTAAAAATTAAAAACATAAATACTATTTGTAACGGTTACAATTCGTGTTCCATAGTAAGGTAATTGTCAAATGGAAGTGTGGGATGGATGGTAAAGTAAGTAGACCTTAGTTCCACCCATGTGTGAAACAAATTTACCGACAAATGTTCAGGTACCTAAATATTTTTGCTCTTTTCAAATATTAGACATAATGCTGTAGGCTACTTTTGTACATAATAAATATAATTGATGTAATAATAACGATCATTCAGAAACTTTAAAGTAAATTCGCAGTTTTCTCCCTTTGGAATTTTTTAATTTATTCAAAAAACCTGATATATATATATATATATATATATATATATATATATATATATATATATATATATATATATATATATATATATATATATATATATATATATATATATATATATATATATATATATGTGTGTGTGTGTGTGTGTGTGTGTGTGCGTGCGTGCGTGCGTGGGTGCGTGAGTGTGTGTGTGAGTGTGTATGTGTGTATAGTCTTCATCAATTTTCAAATAATTGGCATATATAGGAAAACTAGGCTTTTGTCTAGCTTCGCTTACGTTTTCGATACAATAATGCCTAATATCTCACCCTTTATATTAGCCGACGATAACCCTTATATCAATTAAACCAATATTAAACTCTACAGTATTGCTTATTTGATATCACCAATTTAGTCGTAAAATAATATTTTAATTATTAAAAATCTCACCCCCCCCAACTGCTCTTAATCACGTCTACCGGCCCCTACCACCCAGCTAAATAGAAAAAAAAATTTAGAAATATATGCTTAAACGGTTTAGGTTTAACTTGTGTCCGTTTCTACTGTGAAATTAAAATCAAAAGAAATATGCCTGATAGAAACATTATATTTATGTTTTTTGTTTATGGGGTTTTAAATTAGTGTGTATGAAAGTTGTGTTTGTGGATTATCGTGAGTAGTGTGAGGGTTTGTTGGTGGGTGATTGTCAATAAGTGTTAGTGTGTGTGATTGTGTATGTCTGAGATTGAATGTGTAATTTTGGGCGTGTGTGTGTACATTATTTGAGCGTGATTAAATTATTTGATGGTGTGTTTGATGGTGTTTGTATTTGTGTTAAGGTGCTGAGAATGTCACAATTCATGTCATATGTTGTACGATGTGACAATGTGACAAAAACAAGGGTGATATAGTTTGTGGACAAGTCAGGTTTGGTTTTGATACGCTTTAAAGCATGCTGTTCAACATGAATACAAATATTTTTTTATTTTCATTATATGCAGCGTGATGGGAGGGTGTGGTTAGAGGTAAGGGGAGTTAAAGCCTGCTCTACTTAGTGCTGACCACACTAATTCTTTATAGATCGTGGTCAAGATGCGAATGAATGTGCCCAATCTATCATCAGGTCCAAAAGAAAAAGTTAAAAAAAATTGTTTTTATTTTATTACTCGAACAGTAATTAGATTAGATTTTCTGATATTGTGTTAATTGGCCCAGGAGTAATTCGAACATTGATTTATTGATTTTTTTTACATAAACACGACTTGCCTGCTAAAAACACAATAAAAACATTTTACAAACAAACAAGCAAGAGATGTAATGTTATATTTATTTTGCACATAAATCTAACATAAAATGTATACACTTCTTTATTGTTTTAATAAATTAAGTCTATTTGTTTTTAATTTCATGTAAGCTAGTTAAATAAATTACACCTATTTTTTTCTTGCTCTTGTACAAATACTTATTAAGCATACAATTAGAAAATACATTTGTCTCTATCCACTCTTTAAAATCTTAGCAGTGTGTATTTATTTAAGCCTTTACATTATCGGATATATTTACTCAATAAAGTGGTTCAATTCCCTCTCTTTTTTTATAAGTACATGTCAGCACTTTTTAGTATTTGAGTCCTAAATTATTGGGATTTCAATAAATTTTATGCGCTCTACAATCCCACCACAATAAGAGAGTTTACTACAACTGAAAACAAAATTGGATAACTTAATTATTTTTAAAAAGGTTTTCCTTCAATATCTTAAATACGAATAAAGATTGTCTTGACTAAGTAAAATTTAACAATCTAAAACACAGTAAATATCAATTGTTATCATTATTTCTGAGTAATAGAATAAATGTAAAAATACATAATACAATGTATGTATAATTATTATCAGAAAACTTTCTAACAATCAGCAGAGGTATGTGATGATAGACGTTTCTTACTTTAAAATAATTATTAGAAAATAATATTTAGCCCAAATTTGTATCGGGCTGAAACTTACATATATACAAAAAATGAAGACATATTCTTGGTACGAATAACCGTATATTAAGTTTTATGCCGTGCATTAAATTAGTTGTATGTGTATTACATGGAAAGGAATTACAGTTATTAAAAAATAATATATAATATTTTACCTCGTATTTTACATATCACTTTCAAACGCTAAGCTCTGTGACATTTACAACCCCGATAACCCTAATCCAGTTAATTTTCTCCGGCGGCATCACATGGGGGTACGAGTAGAAGAACACCCTGTTGATGTAGACCAGGAAGGCGTCGCCCCTGACCAGGATGTGGACCTCAAAGACCTGGTTCACAACAAACGGGTAGACGCTGATGTTTGGCCTAGTCTCGCTGCCCCAGACACCGTTGTTACAGTAAGACAAGGCAATCACGGGCATCTTGGTGTCGTAGTTTAGACGTGGGCGGAAGTGGAAGTTGACTTTGGTGCTGTCGTCGTTTTGACGGAAGTCGACGTAGAAGCCGGTGTAGTTGACGTAGATTCCTCTAAGATGAACCTGTAAATAGTCAATATCCCAGGGTTCAAGTTTGATTTGTAACAGGCTGGTTTAATGTTCAGTAGGCTATACATTAAGTGACGGCTTTGCATATAAAAAGGAATGACAAAACGATATCGCGCTTTTTGCTAAATTAAGCATTTCTATGCCGAGAGTGAGTTATATTCTTCAGTATTTATCCAAATCAGTAAGTATTTTCCAAAAGGGAGTTGCG